>NW_009909681.1:59036-79777 GCF_000696875.1 Nestor notabilis | reverse complement strand
TTTTTTTTGTTTTTTTTTTTTAGTAGATGTATGCCGGGAAGAGCTACCCAATATCTTCCTGTGATGCAGTATTGCTCATGTGGAGCACTTCCTAGTATTATTACTTAGGTTCCCATGATAATCCCTAGGAAGTTTCACAATATGACAGTATCATATTGTTTAGTAAGTTTTTCTTAATATTATACACAAAGTTTTCCTAATCCCTTCCTGTTATGTGTACTTATCTTTTCTATCGCTTTTGAGATACTTTGCTTTAGGCAGCATTATTTGCCTGTTCTTGGGACCTTTTCTTCAAAGAACTACAATGTTAGCACTGTGAGTCAAGGCATGTTTTGCCTCTTTATTGATCTTTTTCTACTGGTCATACATGTTTGGAGTAACTTGCATCCATTGCCATTCCTGACAACCCCTCCCCTCCATCTCCCCATTGGTTTTCACAGAACTTCTTAATGGAAAGTTATTTGCAGTGGAGACCCATATAATTAGGGTTAAAAGACACCAGCTAAGCATAGAGGTCTCTTGCAGAATTTGTCTGTTTTGCACATGAAGAAAATGGACTAGATTCAGCAGAAAAAGACTATATTCTGAATAATTCTCTTGGAATATTTTTTCTACTTCAGACTTTTCTACTGCTTTCACTACCAGATCTTTCTATACATCTCTGGGCAGTTTATCTAGGCAGCTTGTTTGTTTGTTTGCTTGTTTGTTTTTTTTAATGGACATCAGCAGTCAGCCCCTGAGGATGGGACTATGTGCATGCTATGTGTATGTTCTGAAGATGTCAACTATGTGACTATATTAGCACCATGCACAAGTTAATGAGCACAATGACAAAACGATGAGTACAGTTAAAAGGTTTTTGATTAGCTCAGAGCTCAGACAGAACATTCTTGTATCTAGCTAGAAACATTACCAATCTCCCTGACTTATTACTTCCATTACAAGCTCTTTAGGAGTACCTTCTGCTTTGCTTACAGTATGAGTACACATCACTGCTCTAAGTACAGTAAAGGCTGTAAAGAAAAAGAAGTACACATAAACAGATTGTACACCAAAATATTTTGCTCAATTTCTAATGTTTGATTAAAGAAAAAATTCTCAAGTGACATGTTTCTTTGCAAACAGCGACAACCTTTGTAGCTGTCAGTGTGTAAGAAAAGCTTCTATTGAAAGATCCTAGTCCCACGTTCTGTTGCTGTAACCCGATATTGCGTCAGATTTCTTACTCCTGAAAGAAATACGTTTAGAGTAGTCTCTAAAATAGTGCTTTTACCTGCAACCACCACCTGCTTCTCATTCAAGTCATCATCTGTAATAGATAAACTTCCCATTAAAAGCAAGACAAGGTGCTGTTTTTCCTTGCAGTGTTCAGAAATAAGAACAATAAACTTGTGGGAGAAATTCATCAATTTGGTTAGAAACATCAAGGTGTGTGCGTATCTGAAGTACAGACAAATCGGTTCAGGGAAGGCTCCAAGTATAGAATTATTGACCCTGGAGGATAAGATTCAGAATAACCTTCCTAGGCTGTACTTTGCCCATTTTAAGTAGCGTTTGCAAGGTGAGTAGTTTAACAGTCTCCTCTTTGGGGGCAAAATTTAGCAGTAGATGCATCAGAGCTTTTCCTAATTTTTTTTTCCTTTTTATAAATTACATTGCTGTAAAAGTATATTAATGTTCTATTCATTTACTTAATGTTCTGTAAGACAGTATAAATAAGTACAACTGATAGATGTAACTCATAAAAAGAGAGACACATTTATGTACTTTTGATCTAGTGGTTCATTTTCTGATTGCAGTCTCAATTGTGGTGACACACCATAGAGTTGAGCCCTCCCTATGGCGTGTCACAATCCTGGAAGTGATGAGGTATCTACAGATCTACACCCATGTCTAGGGTGAAAGAAACAACCAGTAGATCACAATGAATCTTTTTTTTTTCTTTTAATCTTTGTAAATACAAATAAAATTCTTAAAAGTGAAATTTGAGATAAATTCTTCTTTGCACAGTGCTAATCATATGTCTGCACTGGAATATCCACACCTGTATTCTTAAAAATGCTTTTGAGCCATCTATTCAGGAAGTGTGCTGTTTTCCAGACAACTCAAATAGGAATCAGTCCGCCTCCAGCTGTGTTACCGAGCAAGGAAGAACATGTCATCCTATGGCATATTCAGTGGGAAGTTAGCAGAAGAAAGCTGTCCTTTAAGTCTACTACACAACATGAATATGACTTTTGTTTCAAGGAATATGTACGTTTGAAACAAAGAAAAAAATACCAAATTCATTCATATGCTTCCATTCAAAGTCTGTAGTTCTGATAACTTTGAGTCATCATGTTTAAAAAAAAAAAAAAAGCCGCTAGGAAAATATTATTTTGAGTGGATCATATAGAGCATTTTGGCACAAACATTCTCTGAAGGAAAGAATGTACTTGAACAGTAGGACAAGAGTGGTGGTAGTGCCTTTTTGAGTATCCATGCTTGCTTAACCTGGTGAAGGAAGTCCACCTTCTCCATGATGTTGCACTGCTGGCATAAATATGGGCCTTGAGTGGTAAAAGTGCACTACTAGTACTGACAGGAAGACACTAACTTAAATACTCAGCACCCATCAGTGTCTGCTGAAGAGAAAGTTACATTTTCATTAATATGGGAATTCTGCATGTTTAATAACACTCCTCCTTTGGGTTCTTCAAACCCAACAGCAACAACTTTCAATAATGTATTTTGAAAATAACTTTATAATAAAATTTGAAACAAACAAGATTGTTGTAATCGTCTTCTTTGGGAAGATTAGTTCTCAGGCATTTTATTTTGTTTATACTGTGTTTTCCAGCAAACTACATCAATTTTTTTTTTTCCAGTAATGATAGTGATTATGAAAATTTAAGCCTAGAAAATCCCTCTGTGAATTCAGTGTAGAATCTTATGGAAGAATGGGACTCCATTTGTTACTGACCTCCAGCTGGACTACAACACATTAATCATTACCTTCTGAGCCTGAATCCAGCTGCTTTTTCACCCAAACAGTAGTCCACTGATCAAGGCAGTTAATGTCCGAACTTGGAGACAGAAATGCTTGGGACACTGTCAAAAACGTTGATAAAGTAGATGACATTGCTCTCTCCTCCCCTGCAGATCTAGTCTTTTGATAAATATTTGGCAGTCAGTTTAGTCAAGCATGGTAAATTTAGTAAATCCATGGTAAACCCATGCTGGCTATTCCCAGTCATGTGCCCAGATATGACTTGTGGAAGGATTTGCTCCATGATTTCCCCAGGGTCTGCTGCGAGTCTGAGCAGCTGGTAACCTCCTGGATGGTTCTTAGCCTTTTTTGAAAATGGTCACTGTTTTTGGGTTTTTCCTCCCTCAGTCTCCAGAACCTTTCAAAACTTGATAGTGAACAGACTCATAATAACATCAGCCAGCTCTTTCAACACACTTGAATGATACCCATCCTTCCTTGTGGACTGTATGTGGTTCAGATTGCTCAGAGGATTCCTGACTTGAATTTTCTTCTGTGACTGATTAGTAAGAATCATGCAGAGAATAGAATCAAAACTTCAGAAGGCTTGAATTAGTTGCACTTAGTTGTACAAGAGTCAAATGCATTCCTTGGAGTTCAGTGTTATCTCACTGAGATAGGCACCACTGGTTTTGTTTAGTGGTGGATGCTAAATGATCATTAAGCCAAAACTTAAATAATCATCTGTAAAGGAAGAGTTGTCATTCACAATTTTTTCCTCTAAATTAACTCTAGAAGAACATGATGGTTCACTTAAAGTCTCTTAAGGAGATCTAAGCTTTACTTACAAGAGTAGGTTTTGAGTTTGGTGTTCTGTTATTGGAACAGAGAATGGCCTTGTAGAAGCAGAAAGAAGTGTTCCTTGCAGAGGATGATGTTCCTGTGGGGAGCACCAATGTCCACTCTCATGCTGACTCTGGAACACCAGTCCTGTGTGAACTGATTCATTTCTCCCATCTTTCGTTATCCCTATATAGTTTGAACATAGTATACTTATCCCTGAAGTCTACATCAGCAGCATATGAGATTCAGCAAAAATTTCAAGAACACCATTAGTGTGGGTTAGCCTCATTTTTTGAGTGAAACCTCATGACCAGCTTGCTTAAAATACTGATTATTATATTCTTTGATGTGTTGTATTTTATCAATACCCACAGATACAGAAATAATATATGCTTAAGGCAGACACAGGAAGATGATTTGTAATTCTTTGTAAATCTCCTCTTCCTGAATTCAGCCAGTGTTTTATGGATCGCAAGCATAGACGCAAAACTGCCAGCCTATGCTTCAAGTCAGATTAACAACCTTTACTCCTGCAAAAACAATTTGCATTTTTAATCATCTTTTAGCTTGTGTCCTACATATTAAGGGCTCGTAGATACATTATTAAATTGCGAAAATCTAGATAGGCAAATGAACCTCAAAGCAATTATAACACCTGCAAATTTATCAAGTGCAGTGATATTTTTCAGCTATGGAAAGAAATTACCGTTAACCATTGTCAAGCACTTGTAGTTTTCTGCCATACGGGAACTTCATTCTCCCCTCAGATTATTAGCTGATGTAGTGACAAGCTGCAGAGAGATGACAGATTTAGCTAAGGATTTGGAGTCTGAACACCTGTGCAGTGTCATGCATTTAAAAATAGAACGTGACAGCAAAACATATCAACCCTCTAATGTCCAAATGGAAACCACAGGGGTTTTTCCTTCAGTTTTTATGCAGAGAAGTAGCTTCCAGTCATCACTGTCCAAGTAAAAATACAAAGCAAAAGCAGGCCCAAAATAAATGGGAACAAGTTGGAGCAGTAGGCACAGGTGCACCAGACATACTCAGTAACCACCATTTCTTTCTTCTCGGTGATGTTCTGATGGCCTGTTTCTTTGAGGGGTGCATATTGCGAATGTTTAGGAGCAACTTTTTCAGGAAGCACTTGGTGGTGGGTTGGAAGAGGACTGTCAAGTAAAGGTACTTTGTATACCTTGACTTCTGTGTGACTCATTCAGCCCTCCAGTGAAGCTATCAAAAAACAACTGAAACATTTTTTTTTGTTTTGTGTAATCTTCTTTATGGGAGAAAAAAGCATAAACCAAGGGCAAAAAGATAAAACCAGTCTTGCTTGATTACTGTGTTTGATGTACGCGTTTATACTGTCCTCTGGAGGAGCCTACGTCATTGACAGTATTTGAAGGGAACATCTCTACTTTCCATCTCCTTTAATAGTATCCTTGAAAAGTTAATCAAAACTAAATCACGTAATCTTGGGGTTTTTACAGAGGAAACTAGGTTTCCCTGTCTGTCTGAGACTAAGTCTGCTGTAGTCCCCGCTGGCTGCCGGTGTGGCTCTGCTTTCCTCCAGAGTTGAGCATTACTACTGGGCAGCACTGTGGGCTTCAATGAATCCAATTCACCCCCTCATTTCCCATTACAAGTGCAAACCTTCCAGTGTGTGCTCTTTCTTCAGCAAAACCTTTGTTTTCAAAGTTTTTTTTCCTATTGGGTACAGTAATTTCGAGAGGGGGTTTTGGCCTCTTCTATTGCAATCCTAATAACTGCGTTAAAAAGGGTGTTTATTCAGTGGTTTGAGACAACAGTTCTATGTGATTGCATGATGGGGAATTAAGGAAGGTTCATATTTAGCTTTTATATGCTCATTTATGTATGAGAAAGAAATTTACTTTAAGCTCAGATAAGAATTAGCAATGTGGATGATAAAAGCTATCACACATGAATGAGTTGCTTCTTAAAATGAATGAAATAAATTAGACTTCCTGTTTAAGAGCATCTGGCACCCTTAGAACCTAGTTCATATAATGATATCTCTGTTTATTAAAAAGAATTATGTAACAATATGGTTGATTTATTTCAAGATGATTGGCTTAGCAACTTAATTGGACTATGCAGTATGCCAGAGAAAGGAAAAAAAAACACCTTTAATTAGCATACTCATTTGTGGATGAGTGGAAGCATTGCACGTCATGCTTTGTTTCTTTAAAGGTGTGCAGCTATTGGATCCTGCAAGGAACCTACACTTTCCAGCTTCCACAGAAACAGTCTTCACACCAAACTGATGTTCAGGCACTGAGCCCCAGTGGAAGCCCACAGAAACCAGAAAGGAGTTTCCTTTGAATCCAAAGAGCGCTCAGCAATTCCTTGCAGGCAAAGGGGCCTTCCTGGATAAACAGCAAGACAAAAATGTGCCTTGATGAATAAAGCTTGATGAAAAAACATTTTTGTCTTGCTGTTTATCCAGGAAGGCCCCTTTGCCTGCAAGGAATTGCTGAGCGCTCTTTGGATTCAAAGGAAACTCCTTTCTGGTTTCTGTGGGCTTCCACTGGGGCTCAGTGCCTGAACATCAGTTTGGTGCTGATGGCCTACACTCTTCTTCCCTCACTGCAGTCTCCCTTTTCTCTTGCTGAAACTCCCACCTTCCAACTCCCAAATACTATTAGCATAAGAGAAAATTAGCATGCTGTGTCCAAGTTTTGTACTCATCCTGGTGCAAAGCTTTATTTCTTCTATTTCCAGGATGACTACTTACGTACGAAAAACAGACTCTTGCAACACTGACTGCTTTACAAGGTTACCACCTCTCAGCTGAGACACAACAGTATTTTTTAATATTACTAGGATTATTATTGGTGAACTTATTAGTAACACAAAAGTCACGGACTTACTTATTGAAATGTGTTCATATTACTTAATATCCAAACAGTATTTTTGGAGTAGCATTTGACAATAGTTCATATAACTTTCAAGACCTTTCCAATTTATTTCAGTTCCAAATGCAGTTTGGTGTGTCAGTCAAGAGTCTTGGGGGCAAATTCCACTTAAGTGGAGTTAATCACATCAGCACAAGTTGTTTCTATACTGTAGTTTTACACCAGTTTAAATAAAATTAGAGGTTTAGATGCTGATTTCTGTTCTTAACTTATGATGTTCTGAGTCCTAGATGATTTATTTTTTCATTCCTGTAATTGAACGCCAACTCCCCATGTCTCTCCCACCCCTCAAAGCACACAGAAATCAAGACAAAAACCTAAATTAAAATCAGAGTAAGGATTTGACTTAAAACATAAAAGAAGAAATAGGGCTGAAATTCCATACTTATTGCACCCTGTTGTACCTAGATACTGCTGCACATCTGGTATGTGAGATAATGCACTGTTTAGAGACTGTGTTACACGCACAGAAAATAGGAAATGCACTTCAAGTCTTAACACTACATTCCTTCACTACTGGAAGCAAGTGAGGTCCTTCACTCCTTTTGTAGGTTGTGTGATTTGATTCCCTCTGTTTGCTCTGTAAAGAATATTGACATGGAGAAATCAGAAAATGAATGGTTCTGTAAGAATTATTTTGTGTAGCACAGCTGAGAAGTGGTTTTTTTTATAAATTTCCAGACAGTATACCAAGGTTTAATTGTAATGTTAACCACAGCAAACAGTAAGAGATGCTTGGTTGAAGCCTCTGTTGGAGCAATAAAAGCCACATGTATCTAGTCCATTCATTTATCATGTAAGGTAAATAATTAAAACTAAAGGCAGTTGTTAGCCATTTTGGGCCTGCAATGGTGTATCTTCTGCCAGGACTACCTGGTGTTTGCTTTTGTCATGATCACACATGTCGGTTATTTGCATGAGTCTAGCCTGTAGCTATCAGACAGGAGAAGCTGAATCTGCAACCAGTGTGCTTTCCAGTTACTCTGTGCTGAAACTCATGGATGGCTGCATAGGTCTGATTTCTGGTAGTGAATGTTTTCCTCCTATGGTTATGCAAGATTTTTATTACAAAAGATTACCTGAGTATAGTATACTTAGGTCTGGACTTAAAGTGCAGGAAATCGAATGTCTCTAAATGTAGAACATCAGACTGTATCTGGTCTTTTAGTGCTTACATTCTTCCAAATTAAATGCTTTCTCTTAGTTTTGTGTGCACATACCTGAATGCCTATTCACCAATAGTGGGGAAGGAGAAGGTTTCTACGATAAGCCAGGACACACGAGAGGAGACTGGCTGTCCCTAATGCAAAGTTTGATATTAGTGATGTGCTCCCAATATACAGCACCAGGTGGGATGTCATTGAGGAGGAGTACAACAAGCAGGGAATCTTTGGTGTGCAGCTAACCCCCTGTTCCCAAATCCAGACCTGAGCAGGAACAGCTCTCATACCTTGAGAATAGAGGAATGGTGGTGGGAGCATGACAGTCTGGCTATGAGGCCAGGAAAGAAGCAACCCAAACCAGAGAGAGGAGCAAACCAGCAGTGTAACAACCTCTCCTTCTCCCTCCAATCTGTGTTACATTTATTCTGTGTTGTGACCATGAAGATGAAAGCAGAAAAAGCAGCTAAGTGAAGCATGCTGTTGGCACCCTGGAGAAAGCATCTCCTCCCAAGTACTGAGCAGCAATGAAGCGCACATCAAAATTGTTTAGACATTTTGATCCATATTCAGCTATTGGAATTTTTTCTGAAATTCAGCTGAGCCCTAAGCAAAGTTGAACATGAGCCACATACATCTGATCTACACTAATGAGGTGTTGCCCTTTGCTGGCTGGACGGAGATCTGCCAAGATATTTCTGGAGCATGATTTGGAAATAGCAACTCTGTTCAGTGAAGTAATGTCTTCAAGCTTCTTGTTCTCTGAATGTAGGTGATAACAATTCTTATTTCTTACTGTGAATCTAGCCGTCCTGCTCTCCTCTATGTGTGGCTTGTGGATGGAAGAAACTACTATGCCTCAAACAGGAGCTGGAAGGTTCCCTATTTCAGCCCCAGCCAAGAATAGGGGAACCAGATCTATTTACAAATTTCTGAACCAAAATCCATAGCAAACTGACATGCATATACTCTGGCTAATTTGATGGTCGTGCCTGTCCAGATGAAGTTTGTATCAGTGGGTGATCCATACTGGCAACTGGCATGGGGCTGTGCTGCATTGTGGGCAGGTAGGACAGAAAAGCCCTTCCTGAAATGGTTCATCACATGCAACTGGCACTTTCATAGATAACATTAGTTGTAATGTCATTTGATGTAACACAGTTTATTGGCCTCAGAGATGGATAAAATCACATTTTTATTACTGATTCATTCATGCACATACATATTTATAGACTTCAGAAAATCTCTGAAATCAAGCACATAGGGCAACACATTCAATTTTAATACAAGGGATTATTTCCTGTTCCTGTAGAACACCTTTTCTATCTACAGGAGGCAGTTTAAAATATTTACAACAGAGCTGATTTTTTGTCCGTCATATTCTTATTACCAACTTTGGCCTAGGCAGCAATTACATGTCAGTTTGCTTCCTTCTTTGGTCTGCACACTGTATGAAATTACAAACAAGAAGGAATGAATGACTTCTTAGGCCTGACTTCAGTTACACATCACCAATTCTTGAGCCTTCTGCTTATCAGCTCACATCTTATATCCCTTGCTTTAAAAATGTGTTCTTCTTAACCCCGATTTGTTTGGGTTTAGAGATTTTTCATGCTACTTGTTAACATTCAGTCCCAAACCCATTCATAAATTGTGGTTAGGTTTTTTTATGCAAACTCAGAATTTGTCTATTTAATGAAAAAGACCTTATTTTGTACTAAGCCTTTTCAGACAGTACATGAATTATGCAGTGACCTGTAAGTCTTACTTGCAATTATGATTCTTCTGAACCGGTTTGTTCTGCTTTTTAAAAAGTAGCAAGAACTGATTACTGTAGAGTGGCTGTTTTCAGAGTAAATACTAAATTAACAAACTCCATTTTGGAAGCAAATTCATTATCTGCCAGGAACGGTCAAGACTATGGTCAACTGAAAAAGAAAATATCCCCAAGGCAATTTGAACCCTGAGGTGCAAAAGGAACACTTTGATTTTGTTATCATGCATGGTCAAATCCAGGACAAGGGAAGAGAGTCAAAGGCATTGTTAGCAGAGGAATGGGGGTAATGTAGATGTTATCTAAACTTTAGAGGAAAAAAAATGTTTACTCCGAGAAAAACAAGTCAATAGAGCTGAGCTGAGATTTCTCATTGGATATTTACATAAACTGACCTCATATTCAGGCTTTCCCAGGTTTTGCAGCCAAAGGTTTGGGATCCAGTTGGCTATTACAGCACATGTGTTCCCTGATGTTGCATTCCAATTTGCATAATTCATGCTAACATAGCAAAAACTTCATACAGTTAAGCTTTTATACAGCCATTCATCTAAAACACATTTAGTACACATCTGAAGAGATGTCTTGTTCTAGGATTGTACATTTTCTAGGGTATACATTTTGGACATGTGTGCCTTAAAAGCAATACGCGAGAGTTCTATTTCCCCTGCCCCCAGTCCTCCCGTGGGTGATTTGTCTGCCTTTAGTGCTTGTTGCACCAGCTGCAAGCACCCTGCTAGTACAGTTCTTTTATACAACCTGAAAATGTTATTCTTTATATGCCAATTGAAATACATCAAATGCATGGTGGGATAAGACCAAATTAATACTTGGGGTTATGTGCACAGTAATTCACAGTGAAAGAAAGATTGAGAGATGTAAAGATGTGTTGAATGTATTCCCTTTTTTGTTTGATACAGATAAGGCATATGTGGAGCAAATAGGTTTGAAATTATATTTTTATATGCAAATGACAGCAATTTGTATTAACTCCTATTGTGCTAGAATGTAATATTTTCATCTGATGTAAGTCTGTCTTTCTTCAGATCCTCTTTCTGTTCTTCCAGTGCATGTACAAAGATCTTAGATATTAAATATCTCAGTAAATTACAGAAAGTGAACAAGCCAGGCACGTGTCGTGACATTCTTCCAGTCAAGCTAGATATCAAACTCATCTCTCCTCCTTTTTTTAAACCCAAGTCATGGATTTATTATATCAGGACAGATGACTTACCAGCTTATAATTAAGCCCTGTTACACGGTGACTGGATTTCAGATCTGTACCTCGTCATTTTTAAAGTGTGTCAAACATATAATTTCGTTTTGGAAGTAACATTTATTTATACCTACCACTGGTCTTGAATAGGACTAACTCTGATTTATTTGTCTGTTTTAAGAATCAATAAAAAAGCCAAGTTTTTCTATTTATAAATAGCTAGGAACAATGCTAAGGAAAATGCTTCTGTTTTAGAAGACTTTTAATTTAGAAAAGATTTGACCAACTAATCTCAAAATATTCCCCAAATCTTTAAAACACAAACAAATTCAGGCTGAAAGGAATTCTGTTTTTCCTCTTCTCAGGGACATAAAAAATGGCTGAATAAATTAAAAGGGATTAAAACTGGGTTTCAATAGGACCTTACAGTATGAAGTCACTGTTACTATACCATTATGCAGTGCACAATGGCTGCAGGCGTGGCTGGCTGCTGCTAGGCAAAGGCTAATATTGTTTCACCTTAAAACTTAATAATAAGGCAGCTTCAGTCAATGATTTTCTCTTCTTTAAGAGAGTAATTCATTTAGGAAAGCAGCATGCGTGCATGTGTGTAGGCAGCAGTAAAATATCTCAAAGAGCCCCAGTGTGCAACCTCATGCTAAGTGATTTGAAAAAAGAGATTTTAATTTAATTTAGGAAACTGCAGTGGTCTGCCACGCATACTGCGGGGAGGAGGGACGCTGTGAGCCAGCACGCCACTGCTCCTCGGGCAGGCAGCTCCCAGCTCCCACACCCGGCTGCGTGGTGGGGAAGAAGACAAACCACAGCCCTGCCTTCATCCTGAATCAATGTGACGGCATTATCTCTGCTGGGGCAGGCGGGGAAAGGCAGCGAGAGGTACTCCCAGCAAGGGATGGCTGTTCTGCACAGTCCTGGGAAGGTGCTCCCCCCAGCGCTAGCCAGGCTTTCCCAAAGGGCCTCCCTTTCATTGAAAACAGGTAAATGGGGGAGCTTCTCCCCGACGTGTGATCCTCACATCTCACTGCCACCCTTCCGAAGCGGCCTCATCCCCAGCGTTTGTACCCCTGCCCTCCCCAGGCAGCCTCACCTCTCAGCACATAGCATTTCTTGTGGAGTGGGAGGTTACGTTTTCCTCTGTATCAGTCGCAGTCTAGCATACCCTTGTAATTCCCATGCGTTTCTATCACAAACCTTTTAAGCAGAAATATTTTTCTTGGGGACATGCTACAAATTTGAATTGGGCCGGACTGTCCCTGGTGCACTAACAAAAGTGCACATGGGATGTAGGATTTCCCGGAAGGAACATGATGCTTGAAGTAAATGGTGGAATGTGCTTTCAGAAAGAAAGGTTTGAACTTGAGATCATCTGTCAAGTCCCCTTATCCCTGCTGATGGACTCTTAGATACAGCCACACATATTCTTCAAATACCAGGAGGATTCAGGAGGCATCATCAAGAGTCACTGAATAACCCCAGTTAACAGAATCTTTACCAGAGCAGTATTGCTCAGGGACTTGGGCTGGCCACAGGTTTCCCAGGATGTCAGCACAGAAAGCACTTGTGGCAGCTCTTTTCAACCAGGAGCTTTGCACACTGAGCTCCGTGGTGTCCCTAAGCTGTGGTTAAACCACAGTGTGACAGTGATGTGAGTTGGGCTCAGCCAGGGACGTGGCAGCTCAGCTTGGCCCCACACAGCACTGCAGCCACACAGCGTGTCTTGCGATCACTCCTGCAGGTACCTGTCTGAGCCAGGCACATGCCATGAAAATAGCTGCATTTTTTATTCTTTAAAGTGATCGTTTCCTCCCCGACCCAGAAGAATTCTGCACCCTCTGACAAGATGCACTTAACAGAGAAAGCTGAGATAAAGTTCAGAAACTTGGAATTTGTTCAGCTCATTCTCCTCTTGCTGCAGTTGTCCCCGATTAAAGGCAGAAGGTATCTTCCAGGAATGGGCTCTTCATCTCTATCATGTCAGTGACAGGTTGTTAGGGGATTCAGCCTGCAGCAAAGCAACACAAAGATCTTATGCCATATTTAAATAATGGTGTTCATTGCCTATTAAAATGTAACTTCTTGCTTTAAAGTAGGATTAATTAGAATGTACAAGAATGCAATTCAGTTACATTTTATGCTTCAAGCCAGTGCGTACTTTTCATAACTCATTCCCAGAAGTAATATGAAGGGCAGCACGGCATTCTCAGTTCTGCCATTAAAAGCACAAATGACTATAAACCCCATTTGTTTCAAAAACTTGGCTCAAGTATCACCATTGTTAGATTTTTCATAACATATTACTTTGGTCATTACTGTTTTGCAAGATAATTGTTCCAGTGATCTAACTTTTGACAGTATCCAAAGTGGCTGAAAATAGTTTGCTGCAGCACCTTTGTCTTTTAAAGGCCATTTGGGGCTTGTTATTTTAATCCTTGTGCAGCCTGATCTATCACTTCAAACATCTGTCAGCTGTGCTTTGTCTTGGAATTGATAGTGATGGTGTTACTGATTTTTCAACAGCAGCTGTTAGAGGTTCATTAGTTAGACTCTCAAAGGGAGTAGATAACTGTAATATTTTTCTTTGTTAATCATCTCTTACGCATTGTAATAATACAGAGCTTGAAATCTGCTAGAAATGTGCAGTTTCTCTCTAACTTGCCAGAAGCATCCTTTTATGCCTTTAATCTGGCTCGATTATTAAAACTCTTCTTCATAATGCAGTAAAAAATTGAATAATGGCACATGAGTAGGAAGATAGAAAAATCAGCTTTTGCTGTGTCGTATTTAGCATGGATGGAGGTCACTCAGGGTCCCGGAGTTCACATCCAAATATGAATCAACTCCATAGAGGAGATTAAGAGCTGTTCAGTAATTGATTTTTAATTTAAAATTTACAAGGCATTCAAAACCTTGATGACATCTTCAGTAAAATCAGGTTCATTTCTAACAGGTACGGCAATTTTCTGTTAATGCATTTTCTCTACCACATAAAATAGTCTTAATGGTTAAATATGATTCTTAAAACGTTAACCCCCCCAAAAAATCCTTGCAAGCTGGCTTCTAGCAGTGTGACTTCTGCTAGGAGCTTCAAGGGACCTGAGCATCTGAGGACTCTCCTGCAAACTGAGAGCGTATCAGTGCTACTGCTGGTTTGACCGGCAGTGCTCACCAACAGATAATTACAGTTTGAAATTAGTATTTTAATGAACCGATCTCAGCAAACGTAAAGCAAAATCTCCCAGGCATTAAAGAAATAAGCAGGAGGGAATATTATTAACTGTAAAGTTCAACAGACGGATGGTCAGCCGGTGCTGCCTTGGCAAAGGAGTTGAGTGTTCCCGTTTCAATTTTTGGTAAGAGAAGGCTTATTCAGTTTTGGTACTGCAAGCTGGAGCTGTTCTAAGGGACATGGTTTAGTGGGACTTGGTAGCATTATGTTTACAGTTGGACTCCATCTTAAAAGGTCTTTTTGAGCAGTGTCTGCAAGTGGGACTGAAAACATCTGGGACATCTCACAAGCTTTCCAGGTGAATGGGAATGTCTTCTAGAAATAACTAACTGCCAGATCCTCATCCTAAAAGCAGAAGTCTCAGTCCTGTAAGACAATACCTGTGTCCATATAGCACCAGTGAAGCTCAGTTCAAAAGAGATTGCAAGAGTGAAGCCTGAGTTTCAAGGAAATGTACACAGTGATTCAAAAGGCATCTGAAAACCAGTTCCTTTTGTACATTATCAGAGCACAAATTGTGTTTTCTTCTTAAAGATGGACAAGCACCTTGATCTGGTTTGCATCAGGAACTATGGTCATGCCAGGTCTAGGGAGAGGATTGTGTAGAGAGAAGAAACAAACAGCTAGAGGTACCTTTTTGAAGACCCCTGCCAAAAAACATTTCTACCACCACAGCCTTGAGATGCATTTGGACAGCCAGAAGACACAGGCCACCACAGAATCATAGAATGGTTTGGGGAGGAAGGGACCTTCAAGATCATCTAGTTCCAACCCCCCTGCCATGGGGTCCACCAGACCAGGTTACTCAAAGCCCCATTCAACCTGGCCTCGCACACTGACAGGGATGGGGCAGCCACAGCTTCTCTGGGCAACCTGTGCCAGTGTCTCACCACGCTCATAGTAAAGAACTTCTCCCTAATATCTAATATCTTCCAGTTTAGAGCTATTCCCCCTTGTCCTATCGCTACCTGCCCTTGTAAAAAGTCCATCTCCATATTTCTTGTAGGCTCCTTTAGGCACTGGAGGCTGCTCTAAGGTCTCCCCAGAGCCTTCTCTTCTCCATGGTGATCAACCCCAAGCCTGTCTCCGTAGGAGAGGTGCTCCAGCCCTCTGGTCATCTTTGTGGCCTCCTCTGGACTTGCTTCATCAGGAACCTGCATGCTCAGCATAGGTTTAATCTTCTTTCCAGTTACCAGGGTTAGAAACTACTCTTGAAATAAATGCACATTGATTTTTGAAGTCAAGAGTTCAGCTTTTAGCCATCTGTCTGCAGAAGTCCTCAGAAGTCCCAGCTAGCTAGATTATTCCAGTACTGTGTCATAGACTCAACTTTTTATTTCATTTGCTGAGTGACAGCTATCTCTAACACAGTTCAAGACACCATGTAGCCAGTCAGGTGGATCACCGACCTACTCCTTGGCAGCATTTCCTTGTCTCTCCTGTTATGAACCAAAAATTCTTCTTGAACATTTAATGTATTTTATATATATATAAAGTCTAAGCTTTCTGTATATATCATAACTGAATTTGATATTTTTTGTACAAGACTTTTTTTTCCAGGTCATTCACAGAATTGTTTATGTTCATGTTACTTCTCTGCCCTTCAAGAAGAGCTGGAATGCCCCATTTATAGTAAAGAGGAAAACTACGTAGTAATTTCAGACAAAATTGTAAGAGTCATTCGTCTACAGACATACAAATGGGTTACCTATTTTTGATTTCAAAGATCTCTATTTCAAAGTTAGGGGGCAAAACCCAAACAAGTAGAAAGAGGTTAAGTCTTCAAGAATACAACTGGTGCACATTTTTTGGCAAGAAACGTTTCTCAGAACAAATATTCTGTTCTCAGCAAAAAGGTAGATCAGTTCAATGCATGGATATAATTTAAAAGCTATATATGTTCTAAGCAATTTATCCAATTGAGGCTGGAGGGAACACTTCAGATATTACCTAAAACTACTTATCAGGGTTGTGGGAAAGGCAGGACATACTTCCCACAAATACATTCTTGAAAACGAAATCTTTGCAGGCTTTACTTTAATTTTTACTCTTTTGTCCTTCTGCTTCTTCTTCCTCCCAGTATTGTTTCTTTGCTGAAGTGCTGTATTTGTAAAATATTATTTTGCTTTCTCACACAAATTGGAGGATTTAGAAGTGCTTTTTATTTTTCTGTAAAATACAATACTGAGTTTGAAATATCTGTTTTGTTTAAAACTATGCAATGAAATAGCATCCTGAGTTGAAACTTCTCCCAAAATACCCCTTCGTTTTAGATTTGTATTTTTGTCCGTGGGTTATTTGGATGTTATTATTTCACATCCTCATTAAAGTCAAGATTTCTACCTGTTACCTGCCCTAACCCTTACGTGTGTACAGATTTAGACTGAGATCTTTCTCTGTCAGATCTTTTGAGGAAAATTGGCAAAGCACCTTTCAGCAGTGCGCTGGGAGCCACACTTCATTAGCTTCCTGCACGCCTGCCGTGAAAGCAGAAGAGCAACTTGCCATATTATAGGATGGAAAAATAGTGCTGAGTCGCACACTGGCTTTCATGTTTCCAATTTATGTTTTCTGACTTACCTTTTGTGACAGTCTGAAGCTCCTGAAAGGCAAAAGGCTAAAAAGTGAGAGAAAGCTTCAGGCATACCCCTATTGTTGTGTCTCTTTCAGGTATTTAAGTGTGTACTTTTGTTTAGCAGTATTAGTTGACTTTCAGACAAGTATTAATATTCACAATTAATACATTGATGCACAGTTTCAGCCTGCCATTCCTCATTTTCTTTCTGTCACTTTCCTGTCACCCCACTCAGACCCTTTCCCCACAATGCTGAAGAGCGGTGGCTTTGGAGGAAGACCTATCACTAGTCACTGATAGCAGGATGCGGTACAGCAACAGTCGCTTCCCTTTTGTGGCAGGGATGCTAGTACAGCATCCCTCTGCAGGGGGGAATTTCTCTGTAGGATTCATTTACAAGCAGAAAATTTAATGGGCTGCAAGGTTCGGTCATGAGGCTTTTTTTCTTCTGCTGAAGCAGCTTGTCATTTTAGTTTTAACTGTAGGAGACAGGACAAAATTGTTAAAGCAATCCAATTATATTAGCTATTGAACAGGGGATTTCTGTCCACCTTTGCAGAGCAAAAGAAAGTAGCAGTAGCTGTATGAGCCTTTAAAACTTTCCAAATTGCAGCTTCCCTGACATGACTGGGAGATTTTCAAAAGTCTGTGCTCTGCCACTGTCCAGCTAGAGAGCAGCATTTCTGACAATCCACTCCCTGCTCTGCAGTTTCCCCCCAGTAAAAGGTATCTTTGCTGAAATCAGGATGCTGAGCCCCATAGTCCCTCTTCATGATCCATTCTAAAATGAGAGCGGAATCAAGCAGGTGAACTCTGAATTTCTGACCTAATTTTATCTTTGCACCAGACAGTTTGAAAGAGTCTGTCATCGCCCACAGGAGGGAGGAAGCCAGTCACAACAACTAACTGGTATTTATTTATTTACAGTTTAGCAAGGGAGAGGTTGTACAAGTGTAGAAAAGTGTTTTGGGTGCCTGGAGAGCAAGAGCATCCTCAGTTATAACATTCAGCCTCCTCTGAATATTCACATCCTACCACTCGCATTAGCATGGGTAAATGGTGACAGCAATTTCTGTGGATTCTCTTCATTTACATGGAGAAATAATTAATTCCCAGCTTTTGGCAAATGCATAACAAAACTGGGGTTGCTTAACTGATAAAGCTGACAGCAGGACTTTCAGTAATATTCATGTCCTGCTTCTGACAGTGTGCTTCTTGCACCCCTGCTTCTCCCAGGCTTCAAACCATAAACACCGCTTCCAGAGCCACATGGAGCACAAAGAGCCCGCTCTCAACCTCCAGCTGTCTTCTGTAATTTCTTTTGTTTCTGAAAATTGACAGAAGGAAATCCCTGCTCACTCGATTCCTTCCCACCAGCTCAGTGCTCAGTGAATTAAATGCTACATAATGGCTCATGGGCTCCTCATGGGTCAGACCAGCTGCCACACAGGTAGTGAGCATCACTGGAACCTGGGTTGCACCGCTCGCAGGTGCTCACGTACACTTCTTAACTTAGAAGGCCAGTTTCTAGTAAGCAGCTTCTATCAACTCCTCTGTACTTACGTAATTTAAAATACACCTTCTGAGAAGAAACACAAACCGCAATCCATGGCAGGATGTTACATGCTGGGTACAAAGCAGACTACACACTCAGTTTTCACTTGATGCAGCTTTTTGTTGGCAGTGTGAACTAGCCCTTCACGGCACAGAGGCTAGTTGTCTGGGAGCTGTAGCTGGTTGCAAAGGCAGGAGGAGGAGAAACCAGTGCAAATTCCAGAACCTGTCTGGAAATAAAAGATTTTTGATTCAGTGCAAAGCAAAATCTTGCTTCCTGGGGCAAGCCAGCCTGTGCAGCTTTGTTTTCTCAAGGAGGATCCAAAAGCTTCCCAGCAGAGTATTTGGAAGGACAGATTAAAAATCAAAAATTTACAAGCAAAAACCTGAGCATGTGTTTAGGCAGCTGAAGATTGAGGCATCCTTAAGGATGTTTCTGCGTGGCAGCTTAAGTTGTTAATTCACAGCTTTCATTCCTAGCAAAAGCTGTAATGATAAATGCAAGCTAATCCACCTGACAATTATGAAAGCACATGGGCTTATACCACCCTGAAAAATAAGTCTGTGACTAGATGGAACAAATGTGGCTCTTCTATACAGTCCTGCGGAAAAAAGATGCTTAATTCCTGAATTCCTTGAAGCATTCCTGACAGTGATCACATCTGCTGCCATAAAACCCATCATGGCCTCTGCCTTTGGGAAAAACGTATTTAATAATCAGTAAAGTTCAAGCTCAGCTTGTTGTGATGAATTATTAGAACCCATCATCATTTTCTTGCCAAAAAAAAAAAAGGGGGGGGCTATAATGGAACATAATTTTACGTTTTTCCATTTAATTGATGATGGGCTGAGGTTTTATTAATCTTTCTGGGCTGCAGTGTAAGATGCTGAAAAAGCTAATATGAGATCATTGTATCTATCTGGTTAATGTGTGTGCTTTGCAAAATTGGTAAGGCCTGTCAAGACATAAATTATTTAAGATGTGATAAATGTATTGAAATCGTTGAATTTTCAACCAGATAATTCAGAACTATTTCTCTTCCATCCCCACCCCCTTCAAACGAGGGTTTTGTGCAGCTGCTCAATGATGCTGCGTTATGGTGGCCGGGGAGGTTCTGAAATGACACAGGGAAGCCTGAGAAGCATCCTGTGCTCCTGCAGCACTGACACGAATATCAACCATGAGCTGCAGCCTCAGGGATGGAAGCAACTGAGTGGACCACTGGAAGCCTACCCCAGTATGAGTTTTTCACTGGTGAAAGTGGGGGTGGGAGGAGGTTACCTCCTTCCTACTACCCCTTCCTCTCCACCAGTGGGATAAAACACTCACCAGTGAGCGGCCAAGGGGTGCTTCAAATCTGTTTATCCCAGTAAACCTATTTATTTCAGCTAATTGCCAAGAGTTTTAAAATGATTTCTGGCAATGGTGAAGCTATAGAAATGATTGTGGTGATTGATGAATAACCTGGATAAAATTCCAAAAGCATCAAAATTACGAACTCCTGCACACCTGCTTTTACTTAGAGCCTTGCCCACAGAGAAAGGTGTGGGAGCAGGTTCCAGACAACCCCAAATTTACCTGGGCAAATAATAAAAACTGCAGCATTTACCAATACCAGTGTCAGATCAACACAGGTTCATTTCTCAGAAATAGTTCAGAGGGAACGTTATTTATCCCTATGCTGGTTTACCATGGTCAGGATATCTGAAGAGAGTTTTTGAAGAGCATCTTTGAGAGAAGCACACAGGAAAAAAAACAGCTTGAAGTTTAAAACTCCATGAATATAAACCACATCATGAGCTGTTCTTCTGGTTAACATAGCAAAAGAGAACAGCAAGGTATATTGTGGATTCTGCGCATCTCAGTGGGCCCAAGATTATGCTTCTTACTGGAACATATCTACAATCTAATGGAAATTTTAGGGTAACCGGGTGACATTTTACAGCCTGTGTAATACAGAAAAACATTAGGTGTTTTCTTCTGTTTGGAAATTGATGGTTTGGAGGGAACAGGAAATGCAGGTGCAGCAGAGGAGAACTGCAGCAATAGCCATCTATTTAAATGTATACGCTAACTTCCCTAAGCTAGTATTTTTTCAAATACCCTACAAGCAATATTTTCCACTATAGGGAAGCATTATAGTGAAATGGGAAGATGCTGAGGAAGTAATTTTTTCCAGCATGTGCTGCATTCTTTCAGTACAGATTTTTTTATTGCCCGGAAATTGCTAACCAACATGAATAAACAGCTGAACAAAGAGCATCGGCCCATCCTTGCCAACAGCAAAAACCTGCCGTTAAGCAAAGGAAGGGCCTTTGCAATGTATAGAGGCAAATGAAGCGTTACGAGAGTTTGGCTCTCTTATAGTGCAGAAAGATTTATTCAAAATAGGGAAAAAAAACCCTGCACATGCACAGAAAAAGCTTTACATTAAAATAGCACAAATATTATTCACATTTCTGAA
>NW_009909681.1:35348-59005 GCF_000696875.1 Nestor notabilis | reverse complement strand
ATTCCTGCTCCTATGCTGCGCACTGAGCAGAGCCAGAGGAGACCTTTGATAGACACCTTCGTAGTGAAGATTTGCAAAACACAACAAATGTGCTGCCCTGCCCTGTCCCCTTCCCTGCAACCCGTGGAGCTGGCAACTCTGTCAGCCTCTGAACCTCCTTCCCACACTGAAATCAGGGAAAAAAGACAGCAGTAGGATGAAGCAAGAGTTAATGTTGAGCGAGACTGGAGAATCCTGCAGTCTACAAACTATTTCAAGGAGGAGGAGGAAAAAAATTACTCAGGTCAAGTGTTAACGTACAACTCTCAGCAGTAGCTAGTGATTGCTATCTAGGTGTTAAAGACAAATATTACATCCTTAAAATTGAATATAATTTCGTTCTCATATTATGAAAGCTGTTTTGTTGCCACATGAAATAGTCCACATCGCTGTACCTCTGGGGGCATATTTCATTATCTTATGATTACATCTTATTCAGTGCAACACATAAATAATTAGAAGTAGTAGTTTAGCATGATGCAACTCTGCAATTCCACCATCATGGTTTTGAAATAATTGTGTGCTAATACATTATCAATGTGACAAACCCACCTAGTTTTAGCATGCATTAATATTTCCCACCCTTCAGCCATCCCAAATCTTACAACTACATATTTCTTCCTTTTATATCAGAGCCTTCTGAAAAAAGCAGTTCAGAAAGCAATACTCTGCTATCTCATTTGGAGTGAAAGCCCCCTGAAGAGACATACATTGAGTATTACCAGCAACACATGACTCAATGCCCTCTAGATCTCTTTATAAAAGGAGAGAGGAGAAAAGCCAAAGAGCCATTGCATGGATTTCAGTAAACATTGCAGAAGTAGCCCAGAAGGAAGTGTGTGTGTCCCTGTGTCCTTGCCAGAGGACAGTCAGAGCTGGGTGCAGACACCAGCAAAGTTAGAACCTCCTGTGAACCAAGTGGCTTCATTTCTATGTACTTCTACTTAAAATTTCCAATGGCAGTTCCCTCCAGCTCAGTTGCTAACAGCAGCACCAACCATAGGTGCCCACAATTTTGCATGGTCATTAGCATTTCAAGTAGCAGAACCTTTAGCCATGCAAACACAGAGAAAAGTTTCTGGTATTTCACCACTGCCTGGCCCCTGGTCCCAGCTGCAATCTAGAAACACAGCAGCAAAGCCTCTTCTCCATGCTTCTAAAGGCCTCAGGTCAGTTTTGGGGTGGAGGATGGGTGAACATGTGCATCAGTTCTTGTTTCATCTGAACAGGGTCACTTCTCTGCAGCAGGGGAATTATTTCCCTGGCAGTGGTGATGGCCAGCTGTTCTCAGCATCACCCCACTGATTTTGAGATTGGGAGCAGGCTTAGAAGTGGCTGAAGACCCATGTGTAAACATGACATTGTTTCACCAGGAGCTTTCCATCACAGCGGAAATGATGCTTCCCCCAGCATCATTATGACAGCGCTATTTGTGCTGGTACAGATAAGTATCTGTCATTGTTTCCATTAGAATCTCCTATTTTCCTGGGTTCATAGCTCAGCCATAAAAAATGTAGCGTGGATGCAGAAAGTTGACATACAGGGTCTCAGGCTGAGAGTGATCACTGTTGTCTTTTCTTTCCCCCTTTCTAATCTGAAGAAGAAAATAATGTATTTCTGCTGAAACACACTTGACCACAGTGTTTCGATCCAGCTGTAGGTTTATTTAGCAATAGTAATGGCGATGAACACTTTTGAAAATTCAAGTTGTGAACTTTGCTGCAATAGCCTCTTTTCAACATCCAATCTTAATTACTGGGTTAGGGATGGTGAAGGAAAACATGTGGCAAGTGGGTTTGGGCTCTAGTTTAGAGCCTGTTGCTAGAGAATAGGTCCAAGTGAGGAGTAAGCCCTCCAGAGCTTCTGATCTTTTCCAGATATTGAAAATAAAAATTAAAGATTATAGAAACAGAATATTCTAGAAACTAAATACTGCTAGGAACTAAAGGCATAGAAGACCCCCTTGGGTGAGTGGCAGAGGGAAGAGGAAGCCCAGCATTGCAGTTTCCCTAGTGAGACAGTCGGCATCCCACCCAGCATCAGCACTCGGTGTTTTGATTGCTTTAGGCAAACTTCCACCCTGTAATCTTGCTGTGGTTGCGTACCGGATAGCGAAAACTCCATCCTGTGTGCAGTGATACTGGGAAACCTCTATCCAGATCCTGGCAGCGCAAGATGACTGATGAAGTGAGAGCAGCAGTTGGCCAGAGGCAGCAGTGATTTCTCACTGGGGATGAGGGCAGTTTGTTCTTCTTTCCATTTTAAGTGCTTTTTCATTCTGTTCACGTATTTTGTAAGAATAACTGCAGCTGAAAAAGTTTTTCTCTATGCATTAGGATGATAGCGTAAGACAGTCCTGAAGAGTGCAAATCCTGAAAACCCATTATCCAAAACTTACAGTCAACATTTAAAGGAATTAAACAGGAAAAGTTATATGATCATTTCTAGCCTGCTGAAACATGGATTCTGCTTCTGACCTCTTGAGCATTTTGCATTTTCAACAGGACTTCCCTCTCTGAGTGTACAGGAAGGACATACCTGGGCGTATGTGTCTACCTTAAATTGGTAGATTGGAAGTCTGCTGTTTACTGAGACCTGTATGTTTCACTCTGAAATCTAACACTATTCTGTTGCTCCCAGAAGTAATTACTTGATTTCTGATTACAGACAATTTTGCATTAGACTTAGCTTGGCCTCATCACATTTCTGAATAGTGAGATGTGTGGCATGGCTGGGATTGCTTAGAGCTTCTTGAAGGCTGGGCCTGGCTAAATACAGGCAGCTTAGTAACTGAAGCCAAGACATCAAAAACATGGTTATCTATCTATCTCATTGTCTGTCTCAAACTAAAAGCACAATCAGGCATGCTAAGTTAGGAAAAATGGAAAAGACAACACCAGGAAAGACAAAAGTACAATAAACAGTTTAGGACACAAGTACACCAGCAGAAGCAGCTGAACAAGGCAGGATTTTAAGCCTAAACCAGTCAAGAGGTTAAGAGGAAAGAAAAAGAGGAATGGAAAATGCTGCTATTGGAATGGAAAATGTTCCATTTCACTCCATCTCTCAGCAGAGGTGCCACTTTGCTTTTCAGGTTTTCCAGCTTCCTTGGGCATCTTTTTATTTAACAAATTTGTGAGCAAAGGGTGTCTGCTCCTGCACATCACAGCCCTCAACCTGTCCGGACATTTATCCATTTGCGCCAGTGGACAGCTCCCACTGAGCTTTTTGCATCTTCTGTAAGCTATTTTGAGTAAAATCCTTGAGCTTTCATGGGGCAGCAAATGGTTCAGACCCTACTGGTGTAAAAATAAGTGTTAATGGCTCCTTTTGTATCTCGATAGTTTACAGAACTCTTTCTATCTGCTTTGAAACAGGTATTTTGTGACACTCATCAAGTCGTACAAGCCACAGATGTGCTGGACTGGGAAGACAAGGATGCTGCAGACACACTGGTTGACAATGTAGTCCACTCCAGGATCATCAATCCTTTACGCCTGTTTGTTAAGCCATCTCCAGTACTGAAACACGGCCAGGTGTCCTACTCTGACAGTATAGAAAACTTTTGGGATTGGTTGTCCAACATCACAGAGGTTCAGGAATCTCTCACACGAACTAAACGCAGACCTATTGTAAAAACCGGGAAATTCAAGAAAATGTTTGGATGGGGCGACTTCCACTCTAACATCAAAACTGTTAAGCTGAATCTCCTCATCACAGGGAAAATCGTTGATCATGGCAATGGGACATTCAGTGTTTATTTCCGACATAACTCCACAGGTTTGGGAAATGTTTCTGTAAGCCTGGTGCCACCTTCCAAGGTGGTTGAGTTTGAACCATCTCCACAGTCAACACTGGAGACCAAGGAATCCAAGTCCTTCAACTGCCGAATTGAGTACGAAAAAACAGACCGTGCTAAAAAAACTGCCCTGTGCAATTTTGATCCTTCAAAGATCTGCTACCAAGAGCAGACTCAAAGCCATGTCTCCTGGTTGTGTTCCAAACCCTTTAAAGTTATCTGCATCTACATTGCTTTCTACAGCGTAGATTACAAACTGGTGCAAAAGGTCTGTCCTGATTATAATTACCATAGTGAGACTCCATACTTGTCCTCTGGCTGATACAGTCATGGGTAACTAGAGATACAGCATCACTCACAAAAATAAGCATTTCCTTTCACCTTTTGGAGAAGAACATGTTTTCCTATCAGGTTAAAAAGTCTTTTAAAACTGTAGTGGTGTTTGTGCTGTATCGTAAATAATCAAACTGGTTAGGTAACAATCATTTTCGTTTGAGACTCTTGCATTTTAGCTCTCATCGTTAATAAGGGAACTACCAGGCAGACCCATGACAAAAATAAACCAGAATTCTGTCTGTCATGAACACTGATATTGAAAACCAGTTTTGTAAACTAGACTCGATGGTAGAGATGTTGTTTACTTGACTTGGACAGCACTTATCAGGATCCTGTTTCTCATTGGGGACTTCAGACGATGACATAAAGCACAAATGATGAGCAGACTTTCAGCTGTTTATATACAAAATCCAAATAAACAGATCTCCCACTAATTTCATAAAGAATGTTACACAGGGCTCAAGGAATCAAGTCCAAATACTAAGAGAGAGTGCTATTTCTGGGACAAAAAAAAGGAAATGAATCTGCATTTTTATGAGTTGTAGTAGTTGTACGTATTCATGGAAGTGAAGAGTGAGTAGTTCTTCCTTCAGCCTTCTTACCTGTGGATATGCAATGATGTAATTAGACATTGATGAGCTTTAGTTTATTAGACCCACCAGGTGTGCAGGTTTGGTGTACATGTCACCTCTGGTCTCGATTCTTCTCCAATGTTTACATACACACCAGTACAAGTTGTACAGTGATAGAGAATATACTTACCTTGGAAAAAGATAATCTCTGTTTAAGTCTGAAAATTATGGCAGGGGCTGGCTTTTTCCATGTACAGGAAGCAATTATTTTGCTGTCTAGCCCTTTTAGCACTGTATTGCGGCAAGGATAATACATCACAGCATAAGGACGATACCTGAACAACTACAAGCTTTCTGCTTAATCACACCCAGTTGTCTTCCTTAGCATTGCATTGCAATCAAATCAAAATATAAGCAATGACAAATAGAGAGAACAACAATCTATGCACCTTCACGTCAAAGCACATTTCAAACAATTACTATCAACATAAAAATATTCAATATTACATACAGCTGAAGTACTATTAAAATACTCCATTTAAGTGGTGCACACCCAGACACGCCTGTGACAGCTCGGGAGGACTCACTTGTGAGATTAACTCTGATTTCCTTGGTAAAGACTCATACAAAAAAAATAACAAGTAAAAAAATACTATTAAAAATCTATGAGTAACTGGCTAATTTGTTTTTCTCTTTAGGCAACAAATCTAAATGTGTGGTTTAGTTTGATCAATAATCTAGGTGTTTTCCTTCATCTTATTTCATACAGAGTCTCTCCTGGTCTAAATGATGGTTTTTAGTTTGTCTATTACTGTCAATTCCTACAAGATGGTCTACTTTGTATTCTGTATAGCCTGTCCTCGTCCTGGCTGTATATAAGCTTGGATTTATTGCAATGAGTTCAGTGGTTGGTGCTTTTGTAACTTACCTGTAAGCCATGATTTTATTGCCATCTATTTTTATTCAGAACTGTAGGCAATTAAAAGAAAACCCTACATGCTATATATTGTAGAGTATGTGGAAATTATGTATGTATATACACTTAAATATGTGTACATATACAGAATATATGTGTACATGTATTTGTATGTAAATAAAGAGAGTTTGCTAAATCTGGCACTTGCTTGTGGCATACTTGATTTTTAATTTTTTTCTTAAATGCTGTGTATATGTATGTGTGTGTATATCTATATATATAGGTATATATATATAGATATATAAAGACACAAAGTAAAACTAAGGCACTGGAACATTTTTCCCCGTTTGCTTTTTAGGAGATGAAGTTTTAAGTATGCACTACAGTGAACTGTGCTACAAGCCTAGACAGAGTAGGTTTAATAATATTTCATATTTGACAAATTAAGTGCATGTTTTGACAAAGACAGCCACGAACTGTTTAGTAATTGTGGAAGATGCATTAGAAGTAAAAGGGTTAGTCTAAATTAGGAAATGTCCCCAAGCAGGAACACGCTGGGAGAGGCAGCAGTGCGTTGCTGATTCAGCTCTTGCTCCAAATCATCATCTTCCAGTGCAGACATCTCCTTACTGCAGCACAGCCACATCCTAGGCTGAGCTTTCCAGACCTCAGGAAGACAAACCAGGGCCTTGAGCAAACATACATCACTCTGGAAACATCCAGAGGGCCTGGGCCATTTGGGAATCCAAATGGAAAAACTATTAGGAATTAAGGGCCAAGTCTTTTAGCAGGTTTAACACTGTGCTTCTTGAACAGGAAGACAACATTCACCGACTGGCAGCTTTTGACTTAAAACAACTCTCAGGCTCTTCAAGTGAGGCTCAGGCTGGTGCCACACCATGGGAGCAGTGCTGAGTGTGAGGAGCAGCAGAGAAAGACCCACTACAGCAGGAGATGTGAACCTGGACCCATCCTCCAGCAGAGCACTGGGAAGAGCTGTCATCTCTCACCTCCAAGTCCCACCACGGAGCTTTCCTGCTCCCAAACCTGCTGACAGAAGAGCCACCACCACCAAATGTGCTCAGCTCCCTCCGCACTCAGCAAACCCAGACAAAGACAAAGGCAACGGCACACAGGAGGGGCGCATTTGGAGACATAGCGGATGCTTGTGCAACCTCAGCAGCATCTGAACAGTTTTCCAGCACTCTGAGTGGGGGCAGTGGGAGAAGCTTGTGCGTCCCACCAAGCCCCAGCACAAGGCAGGGGCTGGGCAGCTACAACAGGAGAGGGGGCAAGCTGTGGTACCAAACTCATCATGCCACAGAGCTCACCACCGCACTTTTTCCTATCAAAATACGTTAAGCTTAAAAAAACCCCAACCTGTAACGCTGTTTTCTGATCAATTTTAAGAAAAACACTGGAAAAAAAAAAACCCAGTTACAATCTTACTGCAGTCAAAATCAGATTAAGTTACTTGCGCCTAAGCAAAATACAATGCAATGAATAGAAGGGACAGACTTCATATGGTCAAATTTCACACTCCCCATGTAAACAGAACTAAATTTGATTTAATTTCACACAGTATAGGCCATTAAAAAAAAACAAAACAAACCCCCACCACTTCCCTGTGTAACAAGTGACTATTTTAGACAAGTTTCAGGGATTCTTCCTCTCATGACTCTTACTCAAAGGATTTTAAAATAAAAATTGGGAAGATTAAATACCATTTTTGAAATCATCCCAATTGGGCAATAATGACTTATAACCACAGCAACTTAATCTGAAAGTTTTCAATGTACATCTTCGATTTAATCCAAATCTCAACACTGTAGTTGTGCATGCACGTATAGCAATACAAATATGTATTTAAACTCCTTACTAAATACACTTCCTACTGCTTTTCCCATCCCATGGATATACACATAAAAAGACCCAATCAAAAGCTAATTCATGATACTACATAAGCATCGGTGCTCATGCTTGAGGCAGCACCCTGCGCAGTGCTGCAGGAACCACATGCACATGAGGGTGTGCTTTTTTAATCATTTCAACTTGAGCAGGGAACTAACTTAGTTTGGTTTTTTTTTTTCCTTTTCCCCTCAAGAATTTCATGTTTTGGATCCGGAGCCTTCTCATCTCCTTGTAACCCTTGCATGTGGTCGGATCCTTCCTCAAGCTCCTCGGCCTCTCAGTCATCACAGCGCTGTGATGTTGCGCTGGGAGCCGCGGCGCTCCCCGGCCTCGCCGCCTGCGCAGCAACTCCCAGGCTCTTACATCAAGCAGCTGCTGCAGCAGCGAGCAAGGCAGGGAAAAGGCAAAAAGCTGAGTGTTGTTTGCTGTGAGCTCCCTGGGGTCGCTACATTTTCTTTTTCGGGAGGATTTAAAGTGCAGTGCTGAAAGAGCAAACCCCTGAATAATCCCCCTGCCACTGGAAAAACTCTCACAGCAACACAGCGAAGGTGTTCAGTGCACATCAGCACATCCTGTGCTGCTTTTTGTTAATTGTTATTCAAGGACATTAGAATTTGCTATTTGTTTTATGCTCTGTTGACTAGCCTAATCTGGATAATGTTTTATTTATAGTATAGTAATGATCCATCATTACCACTGTCCCTATTCGAATATGCACAGTTGAAAAGACAAAAACGAGTCACAACATACAAAGTAGCTCAATAAAACACATGGCAATCAAGTAGATTTTTAGCTGTTGTGTGTTCTTGTTGAAAACTAGGCTTTGCCAGTCCCATCTCTCTTGTCAACATCTCTTGCACACATCTGTCAGAAGCGGCTTCCTTCTTTGAAAACTACAAGAAATAAAGTGACATTTCTCACATACAGGCAACTAGCACCAAACTGTACTGAGAGAGTATTGTCTGTACTGTGTTAGACAAAAAACTAGCAGTTAGTGTCATCCCCTTGGCAGGTTTCCAAAGAAATCACAAGTTTATATCACATCCCTGCTGGAATCAGGTCTTTGGAGTTAGTGAAGAGAAGTTAAACCACAACTCACCATGCAGCTCCCTGTTGCCCGTGCAGCCCTGCTTGCAGCATGTGAAGGAACACGCTGGATCCACAAAAGAGGGATCCAAGGGACTAGTTTTGCAAAAGAAGAGTTGAATTGTCATGAATTGTCCCTGCTTCAGTCAAACCACACCTCATCTGGGGGGCTGCTGAGGCAAGGGTCTACCAGACCTCAGCAGATCTGGAAATGGAAGAGGTGGAAGCTGAATGGAGTCTGCTGGGTGCTGCTGGCAGCACAGCATGGCAGCATTTTCCTGGTGAGACTGCTGCAACCATCCCCATCAGGCTGCTCTGCAGCCCAAAATACCTGTGGGTTTTCAGTCAGGAGGAAGCCTCCAGTCGCCAGTACTCTCTAGCAAGAGCCCCCGTTATCTAGACTAAATTTTGTAGACAAAGAAAAGAGTCATCAAAAAATTATTTTCCAAAGACATAATTTGCTCTTTCACTCAGCTCAACTCTAGCACCAGCTGCAGCTCAATTAAAAAGTCATCATGTTCATGGGAAAACAGGTTTTCCCAGGGAAAAAAAAAAATAATCTACCTTATATAGACAGTGGCAGGACCCTAAAACAAGACTCCAAAAGAAATAGAGCAACTTCCTATTCAGCAGTAGTGAAACAGCCTGCCAGGTCTGACAGGATTGCTTGCACTGGTCTCTGGTTTTGTCAAGTCAGAACAGAGAATAAAAAATCCATTAGTTCGGGGACTTCTGAATGTATTCTCTTCATTGTAAGAAAATTGCACATCTGTGATTCCTCACCCAGACATGAGAAGCTGAATTATACCAAGAGTGCAGAGATGTTGAGTTTCTCTGCTTATGTCAAAAGGCTCAACTACCCTTCCTAACCGGCTTTAAAAAGGGAATGGCTTTAAACTGAAAGAGGGTAGACTTAGATTAGATATTAGGAGGATGTTCTTTCCCATGAGGGTGGTGAGGCACTGGCACAAGTTGCCCAGAGAAGCTGTGGATGCCCCATCCCTGGCATTACCCCGTCCTTGGCAGTGTTCAAGGCCAGGTTGGACGGGGCTTGGAGCAACCTGGTCTAGTGGAAGGTGTCCCTGCCCATGGCAGGGGGTTGGAACTAGATGATCGTGAAGGTCCTTTCCAACCCAAACCAGTCTGCAATTCTCCGGAATGACTAATGTGGGAAACAGAGCTGGCACACAGTGAGACCATGGTCTTTTTTGGCTTGATAGTGGGCAGGACTCAGGGCTCTCACCTGGGGCGGGGTCCTCAGAGCAGGGGACACAGCTGCTGCTGAGCATGGCCACAACAGAGGCAACCATGCAAAAGCTGTCTCTGAAACATGTTCTTAGGCATCCCACCACTCACCTTGCCCCTCTCACTTTAACTCTTGTTCATAAACAAGACAGTTTTATTTCCAGCTTGAGCCCAGATGGGCACCTCACATTTCCATCATCAACCTGCACATCTGCCCTGGCAGCTCTACATTTTAGCCCCTTGAATGCAAATCCCATTTCTCCATTCTCTTGCCTCATTCCCAGATGGTACGTGGCTCCTTCATCATTATGCAGTCAATTAAGCTTTGGCTACTTTATCTTAACAGCTCCAAATAAGCTGGTGATCTTCCTGAAAGGTGACATATTATAATTGTTTCCAAACTGGCAAGAAAGAGAATAGTGAAATATGAGACTTGGAGGTTATTTGAACTAGTCCTGAAGTTTAAAATGGCTTGAAAATCCACCTAGTTATCAGGGTGTTTGCTTAGCTCTCCTAGTATTGGTCAGGTTTGTATCCTCTGTTAAAGCTGGTGTTACTTCCCAGGAAACAAGACTTGGGATCTGTTCTAGAGATCCTACAGATATCAGCGATGCTGCAGCTCTCATTTCATTCATGCAGGTGATGAAATAGATGCACTGTGCTCACTAGCACTGAGCCACATCGGGGGACAGAGTGAAGGGCACAGAAGCCTGACACAGGCACATTCCAGGTGCCCAGACTCTATATGTGTCCCTGGTATATGTCAACAATTTTTCAGTCTACATTTCAGACAGGCAAACTCAAAGCAAACAACTCCCTTCCTTCCTGCTGGGGCTTGGGAACATCATGGTAGTTCTCTTACATTGCTGTGAACCTCGCTTTCATCCCTGTGATTAAAGTGATGAACACCTCAGCAGTCAGGAGAGCCGAGTCTCGATAAACACCCCAGGTACGAGGTTTTTACATGGGTGGGCAGCAATCACACACACACGCTTCTGTCCCCATTCCAAAACATCCTGATGAAAAGCCAATAGAACTTACACTCTTCCACTACCTTTTCTTTGAAGGAGTCCCTGAAGCACACATCGCAATGACAGGTGATGCTGAGCAGACTTGCACCATTAACCTGGGATCTCAGCACAAAATATTCAACACAGATTTCTGAGCAGGTAAACCAAAGGATTAAAAATATTTTAAGTTACCATACTGAAGATAAGCATGCCTATTTATTATATAGTACTTAAGAATATTTAATTCCAATCCACTTCTCATGTCAGATGTATTTAACTGTAATGTTTCCAGCTTCAACCACTGAAGATTTGGATTAGCTGAAGTACTCATTGAAAACAGGATGCCTGCTCACCCAAGCCTCCTGGAGGTGATGCCATGCAGAGACCTTGCTCTGTCCTGAGGGAATGGCCTCCCTCTTCCACTGCCTTCTCCTGGTTTTAAAGTAAATACACCATAAATATTAGACCCACAGTGTTTTGCCACAGCCAAACACAACCTGACTGCTCAAAGTAAAAACAAGCACCACAGATGAGCAGTGTGCAAGGCAAAGCAGTCCAGACCCATTGGGTCTGCCAAGCTCATCAGTGTATCAAGACATTAAGGGATACTTATTTCACTTGGTAAAAGGAGCGGAGAGAGAAATGTGTATTTTGATTCACCATACCAGTTATCTTTAAAACAAGCACAGCCCCTTATTTAAAAAAATGAGTACTGAATTGTGTTGCCAGAAGCAGATTAATTGCAGCTTCCACAAAAAACCCTAAGCTTATTTCACATTGACTTTTATTCCCACTTGAATTAAGTTCCTTATGTTTCACCAACTCATTTGAATTTTTTGAATTGGTTTTGCATAGTATCATTTACTGATGTACTATCTTTAATTACATAACACACATACACTCTCCAAATGCATTATTAATGAAAGCATTTTTAATTAAAAGGCTCTCAGCATAATATTCAGTCATTAATTTCACATGCTCAGGATGTTGAGAGATTCTATTCAGATGGTCTGAGAAAACTTTGTACTTTAGATGAGGGATACTTCCAAAGTGATAGTTTTAGAGTGAAGTTGAAAATCATTACGAGCACTGAATTACCCTCTCAGCAGCTGGTACCGCAGTTCTGCTCCACTGGGTATTATCTGTTCTTTACCTCAAGTGCTCCTTTTGCTCTACCATGCTTCGCCACTGGTAATTTTAAAATGCCCCCCGCTGGACTCATATTCCACAGTGAATAATATCGGAGTTATCTTTTAGGAACAACTTAGACAATGGCACTAAGGCTGCATACTCTACAATAAAAAGCTCTGCAACCTCCTTTCTGATTATATATCATCCACCTGCCTCCACTCTTAAACTTTTAGTGCTCTTTGATGTAACAAAGAGCATTAGAAGTGACAAAGAGCATTCACATTGTTGAGGATTGGGCTTTCATAGTCCCAGACTTTTGTTTTTGAGTAACAAAGTCCATCCCCAAAACCTGTCATTAATTTCTTAGGTTTAAAAGCCTTCTCTGCAGTGGTAAGAACATGAGCAGAGGAGTGGCTCTAGCCCATTCCATTCTCCTGCAAGCACAGCATCCTGCATCACATCTTACCCACCAGTCCCTCTCTCTGCTTCAGTTCAATTTCCTGCTGTAAAGCTCAAACTTCTGGATTCTTCTCTGTCTCTCTCTGCTGTGCTGCCCTACAGCTGCTGTCCTCTTTGAGACTGAAGCTGGCCCTTCCAGCTCTGCTCCTGTAGCCTAAATGCAGTGAGATACCAGTCTCCACCTCACTTCAGCCAAGCAAGGAAAACCTTGTGTAGATGGACAGACAGGGAGGGTGTACATTAGAATAAACGCTTAGAAACCCTCAATCAGTAAGATTAAATCAATCCCTTACTTCCTTGGGAACAAAAAAGACAGAGAGGACTTTAGCTAGTAAGTAAGTTCAAAACCTCGTTAAAAATCATAGTGAGATGCATCTCAGTCATCGCGTTTTAGCATGCTGACCAGAGAGAAAAGCCATGGGGCAGACCACAGCTAGCTATTGAGCTAGCAGTGGCAGAACCTGTACTTACAAAGCCTCCCCATTAAAGATGACTGCTTTGCAGGGTATTTAATGGAAGGGGAAAGAAAATGAGTGAACACAAAGAATTTTTATAAAAATCTCCTATGTCAAAAAGATACTATACATGGACCTCCACTGCATTTAGAATGAATTTTAAAGATTAATATTTTTACATGACAAAAGTAATGATAATATATGCCCACATTCCCAGCATTTCACGTCTACATAAAACATTGCACCATAATGAAGATAACTGAAAGCATGACTTTCATCAATATTTAATTAGCATTTGGTGCTAACTCATTATTGCTGTACAATTAATTTGACATCTTGTTGTACGGCCTACACAGATTTCCTTCTAGAGGGTTGTTTTATTGGTGGGACATAAGTAACACTAGACATGTGCACCTTCCCTCAGGCTTCTAGAAGACTATGAAATATGGAGAATATGACTGATGTTTTAATCTACTGCAGGATACGAAAGCTTAATATTGAAGCTCAAAATACACACAATAGTGCAGTTTTCTAATAAGGGAAATATTCTACTAAACTAACATTTTCAGGAAACAAATTGTACAGTCATCACACCCATCTTTTCCTCCCCGAATCCCCTGGCTTATGTACCCAGTGATAATTCAGAAAACCAAAACAGCATTGCCTTATGTTACCAATTTAAAACTGTTGCAGAAGTTTCAAGATGATTCCGCATAAATGCATAGAAACCTGTACAGAAACATGGATCTTCAGATGATCACACAGACAAAATGACTCCTGATGGACCGGAATATACTTTACATGAGCAGATAGACAAAGGACAAAAGATGCTTCAGTCATTCTGTCAGACTGAGATCTTGGTAGGAAACATGATACAAACTGTACAGTTTTCTTTCTACATCTTTGGATCTACATCTGCTCCACACTCAGAGGACACTACACACGCTCGCTAAATGGGGTATCACCACCATGAAGGAAGAGATACAAGGAAGTAAGTAGGCTAGCAATATTGACTGAAGAATGTTGAGAATGCACTGCTTATATTCCCAAATGTTAAATGAAGTTCCTGCAGGAATTTTCTGAAATACCTTGATTCAATACTGAGCCTGTTTCCAGAAACGGAAAGCAGCCATATGCATGCTTAGTTAACACCTAATCTAGCATTTCCAAACACAGGGACTACAGTTTGTAAAACGTATGATAGGACTTTCAGAACTACTGCAACACGTTCAGATTTGTCACTTACTGGAAGTTTGATCAGTTTAAAGCATCTGAAAAGTTTGCGACACCTCCAAAATTTGAGATTGCTCAAATCGTTATTGCTCAAATCATTATTTTCCTCCACTTTGGATATTTGAATGAAACGTTTAATGAAGCTTTAACGAGTGTTACAAATTATGAACCCGTCCTAAGAGCTGCAAGTGGGAAGTTGTAAGACCTGCTTTAAGAGCCACTTTCCTTCACTTTGCACATACTCACTTTTGTCATGGGGAAAAAAAGTCATCCCCTCTGGCTGATCGAGCTTCAGAATTTTCCTCACTTCTACATTTTCAAACATGCACTACTTGCAAATTTTAAGGAAAAATGGTCCATTCTTAATGATTTTCAAATGAAGGCAAATCTACTGAACAGATTCTATAACTTTGTTACCTTTGAAAGCTAGTAAGAACAATTTTCATGCCTTGCATGCTAATGTAGCAACATATTTAAAGACCAAGTAATCACTAACATTGAAAAATGTTTCTCAGCAGGCTTGGCAAATACCATTTTTGAGATGCAGGCTCTTGCATGTGTTTTTGTCCAAATCCCTTTACCAGGTGCCACAAGGACACACATCACCCACCACACAGTTTCTGGGCAAGGACCAAAGAAAGATCCTATTTCCCTCTGAACTCTTCCCACGGATCTTCCCAAGTGCCATCATACTAGCTCTGCCGCACCCAGAAACGGGTCTGCCGACCACGGCACTCAACAGAGTCAGAATCTATTCCTTAGTGTCATTTCTTTTCATCTTCTCCCTCTGCAGTTGTTACTCAGGAAAGTGGGAGGAAAAAAGATTTCACAAGGTGAAAATGGAAGAGTACTTGGCCTGCAGTGTGAAGGTGGCATCAAGTCCTTCCAGCTCAAACTCCCTGGAAATAAAAGCCCTCATCACCCATGCACGCTCTTGCTTATTAGTTATGATTTAAACTGATTAATCCCTTGTTTCAAATATTTGACACAGACACAAAAGAGAAAAATCCACAATGTAAGCAAGCTGCAGTTAACACAAGCATGCTCTATTATGTTTATATTACAATTACAGAACCAGTTGGGAAAAAACCCAAGTGTTTCTGCTGGTGGAAGAACTGGTATGACAGCTGAAGAAGCTGAAGACTAGATAGATACAAGGTATACTTAACTGTGAAAATAACCAGAGTGATTCAGACTCCAGTACAGTTTCTGCTGCTCAATGCTAGTTCCTACTGCCCTGCTGGAGTATTGTGTTGTCCTAGTATGGACAACGCAAATGCCCTCCTTCACTTCATCCTCATTATTTAAGCTAAATTGCTGAATAAACAGCTTTGACAATCAGGTACAAGGATATTAACTGTTAGCTCTACCCAGCCAGCCATGCCCTTTGCTTTCCTCCTAGGCAGCACAGTTCCCCTGGAGAACTGGCACTTCCTTATAGATGTTTAAATCCTGTTTATCTGTAGGAATAGAAGCAAGTTTTGACAAAGTTTAGCCTTATAGGAAGCAAATAAAGATTACAAAACTATGCCAGCACTGTTGATGGTTCCGTGATAGGAATCTCTACATACAGCTAAACAAGCTGCTTATTTTTATTACTGATGTGGTCTTAGTAGCACTGAACAAGGCTGAGCCAGCCCTAGGTTTTGTGTTTGCTTTTACAGAATGAAACAAGAGGAACATTCATGCCCAGAAAAAACTTCTCTCCATTTTTGTAATTCATGTGAAAACACAAACAAGGATTATAGTTAAAGACTGTCTCAGTGCAACAGCACCTTCCTCTACACATTTTTATTTGGAGGAATTAGGAAAAAATGTTTAGTCTGCTCTCTGCAAACAAGCAGTGAGGGAAGATTACGGACTCGCTGATAGTCCTGACTTAAAGTAAATACAATGAACTAGAGTAAATACGACTGCTCATAGAATGACTATGAGCAACAGCACAGAGATTATTATTACACAAAATTAACCCAGCTTAGAAATGCTCTTGGTTTTATACTGCATGGAGTATCCTCAACAACTGATGTTATATACATAATCATTTTTACTCCCTGAATATTTACGTTGCCTGGCCCCATGTTCTCCTAGATGCAGAAGAATGACAAAATGATCTAGAACTAAGTGGTAGTTTGAGCAAGATCAAAAGCTGAATACAAACGTTAACACTTCACCTCAGACCTTCCTGGCACGATACCTGTTTATAAATCTGTCATGCTGATTTGATGTTTTTGCAAGGTTCCATCTTGCACAGTGCTTATTATAGCCTCAAGGTATTTTAAAGCATCTTCTTTGCACAAACTGTTTCAGGTGATTATCCTGCCAAATATTAAGTTCTATGTCTCCATGCTGAATCTTTGTTTCCTGTCAATCTTTTATAAAGTTTTGTCCTACTGTCTTAATTTTTTTCCCCAGCTACTGAGACAATCCTTTGTTTGATCTCAATTCTTTCCTCTGGTTGAGCATTTGTACCAGAAGAGGCAGGACGAATCAAGCAGAAACCAAAATTTTATATTTATTTTTTTTGAGACTCGAACGTTGGATACCTGCAGAGCAGCATGGAAAGCTTGAGCTCCTATGCAGACAAAAACCCAACAGCTTTCAAAACCTTGTGCTGGTGATTTTAAGCACAAAATTCATACTATGACCTATCTGGATAAACCCCTCCATGTGTGCATATTAGGAGTAAGACAAAACCAAATAAAGGACAATACAAAGGAGGCATATAGAGACTCTAAAAATGAAACAAACCCAAACCCTCTGAAGAGCAGATGCTCTACAGGATTTACCTGTTTTCCCATCTTGCAGATGTAAATATTTTCCAAAGCTGAGGTAGACTCCAGGACAAGTTAAGGCTCCTGACAATAGCTTTGCATCCCTACATCCCCACTGACCTACTAAATAGAGTAGCTGGGAAGAAACTGCTTTACAAAAAAGACCCAAGACCTGGGTTATGCCCAAATTATTTCTTGTGGAAAAAAGCATATTAAGCTACCTAATGCATCTACCAAATTCTCCCTGAAAACTGAAAATCTGAACACCCCAAAGAAAATAACAGACAAACCTGCATGGCCAAGTACACAAACCTACTTTTTTTTTTTTCCAAGCTGGAGCTTGAATATGCAAATTATAAGAATGTATTAATTATCATTAATCATTCCTTCACAAAGACTAGAACTAATTGGAGAAATAACTTGAGAAAATTGAAGTACATGACAGAAAGCATTAAGATTCATTAAGTTTCAATTCTCTGGTCTGTCAGCTTGTCAAAAGTAGATGCCTGCTATTCTAGCATTAAGAAAATGCAAAGTGTTCTACCAGTAATCTAGTATGCAGTTTAACCCCTCTTTGCCTAGACATTTACTACACCTGATATGATACATTTTTTGTTAGCAGGCATGGTTACAAAGAAATTTCTATTTCCATTTCTTTCAATCAGGGAAACAACTTGCTGAAATTTCATTATGAAGCTTTTGCAGATTCACTGGTTATTTTGCATTTATTTCAATTATTTAAGAAGTACAACCACACATTCTGAAAAACAAAACAGAAAAACAACAAGGCATTTGAAGAAAAAGCTCCATTCAAAAAGATATCCACACTGCTCCATGTTTACACCTCAAATTCACATTGACCAGAAAAGCCAATAAATACGCAACAAGTAGTGGGCATTATTTATCCCAATGGTTACAGCCAAGACCATTTCAATATCTATGAAATAACAGCAAAGAGGGAGCTTAGAAGCTTGTCTGTACATAGATGCCCCAGCAATCTGCATCAAACACCTTTGGTTAACTTCAGCTGCACTTTCAGAAACCAACTTGGCAGCTGGCCTTAGTGAGCACACCCTCTGCATGCTTCCCTGCATGCTAGTCCTTACCACAGCAACAGGGAAACAGGCAAACAGATTTTAGTCCCTCTGTTGCCCAGGGATAATGCTCCCCAGGTAAAATGGTATAGGCTTCACATGGGTAGCATCACAGTTTTTAATCTGGGGACAGCAGAACTACTCTAGCAAGATTTACTCTTTGCTGGCCACAGCAGGTTAACTATTTAAGTTTCGTTCTTCAGTAGCAAGTAGATAGTTCGGTTTAAAATGTTAAGACTTTATAAACTTGACACAGCTGGGTTAGAAAATTGTGTAATACACAAAATTTTAAAGCTTACAGAAAATTACCAGTTTAAAAATAGAAAATTTAAACAGTTTACTTGGCAACTGACGTTAAAATATGCTAACCTGAACTTAAAGCTTCTGTGCTTTCAGAAGTCAACTCTATTAGATTTTTCTTTTTGCATATGCTTCAAAATTTACCTTTATTAACTGAAATGGCTCAGCCAACTATGTAGTGAGAAATGCAGTAAGTCAAAAACCATAGTTGCTTAAAATGCAGCTCAAATTGCCTCCACTTTGATCAGCAGTGCAAAGTTTGACATAGTGAAGTTTATTTTCTATATGACTATGACTGCCAACACATGAAACATGCGTAAGTTTGGCAGACTGCAGATCTTCACTCATCATATACATACCACTGATTGAAAACCAGCACCTGCACAAAAATACTGTTATGCTCCAAACTGTACTAAGAATGCAAGACAAAAATGCTAGTGTCAGGTAATGTTTTCAAAGGGAGCCAAATCCACACTGCTTTACAGGATAATCACCATGATTGCTACTGAATACTTTTAACTGAGAACTCAAACTACTCTTAGCAGTTTCTCTAAAAGCCAAGGCCAGGCAACTCTGCAAAACTATTTTTCCCTCCCGAGTCTTGAATCACAAGCTCATTTCTGTTATTTATACTTGATGTATAAGAAACGTGATTTTATACTTAAAGCATCAGCTTCACATGCTGTTTAAAATATAACTTATTAGATAACCACTGGAATGCCACCTCTATTCTGAAGCACTCGTGAATTGTCACAGCTGAGTCTGGTTTTTTGGTGCTTGTAGTGGAAAATGCAAGCCCTTCACATCACACATTTGAAATGCTCCAGCGTCTGCACTTGTATTTCTTCCAGCTTTCTCCGAGATAACAAAGAAGGAATCTTCAAAATCAACAACAATACAAACATGTTCCTCTAGCGGAAAATTACCAAGAAGTCTGCAGAAAGATAAGCTGTTCAAACCTGCTCCAATTTTAACAGCAATTAACAGCATTTCCTCTATTACCAAACCATCACAATGTTAAGTGCAAAGTTGCTTGTGTATAATGGAAGTAGTTTGATCATGAATATAATTTACTTAATAAATATGGCAAGTAAAATTTGTAGTGGAATGGGTAACACTTTAACAAATATTAACTGTAACAGAAGTCATCTAAAACATAGAAAAATATTAAAAGGTTATATTCTTTCATAGCTAAACTTACTGAATCCCTTATTAAACAACAAAACAAAAAACACACTAAACATTAAGTTAGGTAAGATTCTAGAATATACCAGAACTCCTGGTAAAGCTAAGATGCAAGCTGTTGTGATTAGTCAATAACTAAGTTTGGCAAAGCAGCACAAAGACATGCTTTAATCAGTATTTCTCAGCTGAGACTGAAAAGCTTTTTTTCTAGTGGCTGTAATGGGGACCGCTTCAGCTGGCACTACTCATAGGACATCAAACTGCCTGCAGCATATGGCAGGGCTGGCACTTCTGTATACAAGAGTTGCTTTTTGTTCTAATAGCATATCTTATCAATCAAGATTCATTATTTGAGCTTTCCCCTTTAAAAGAAAGAAATGGACATACACTGGACTTCCAATGAGAATTCTCAGAAAGCTGCTAAAGTTACTAGTAGTATTTTAGTTAAACCATGATTGAGATAAATTGACACCATAAAATATTTTAAAATGGAAGTGTTTAACCAAAAGGAGGAAATGCTTTATTTATGTGCCCAATTTCCACCCAAAAGACTACCACAATTAATTTTAGAAAGAAAATAGGTACTTTTTTCATCAATGGTAGCTGAATCCATTTTGCTGAACAGCAATGAAAACTTCTGTATGATGACAAGATAAACATCAAGAAAAATTACTTCAGAAAGACTAAGGATAATAATATAGCCTTATAAAATAAAAGAAATAATCAAGTTTAATATTCTTTACCTAGAAGTTGAACCTCAGTTCAAAAATTTGGACAAATAATCCTGATTGCCATTCACAGTGGTAACCACTCATGTTTCCCTTGGAAGTTACTGAAACTGCCTGCAAAGGTGCAAGTTATACTATGTTGCTGTCAGCCCCATGAGTAACTTCAAGCTCAGTCACTGCAAAGTAACCTAAGGGATTTATGTTTTAAGCAAACATGGAGAATTTTGCATGTACCTACACACAAAACAGCAATGTGCTATGCTGAGATACCCACAGAAGCCTTGTGATGACAGCTCTGTATCCTAATTCGTTACTCAAGTCATCTTAGGAAGAACTGCAATGGCTGACTGTGCTGTGTTTTCAGCGTAGCCTAGATAACACACAGTAAGTAATTACTTTGTAATTTGTTCAAACAGCCTGCAACATTTTTTATAAAGTAACTTACCTTGACATTGTTTTCTTGAGTTCAGCACATCTGAAATCAAATACATGGAGAAGCATGTCTTTGCAAAAATATCATATTAAACCCCATGTACTACCCACAGAGATTATTCCCACATGACACTTCTCCTATAACAAATGTAAGCAACATTCCTGTTGTATGTAGTCATAATAAGCCTATACTCCTTGAGAGAAAACAAACAAACCAACCAGTTTTTGATAGCAGGTGGAAAAAGAAAACAAATCTCTTCAAAACCATGAAGCCCACCTTCACTACCACTGGATCAACTCTTCCTCCCACCAAGTATCAGTTCTGACAGAGTCTGTGTAAAGGCAGTCATTTCTCAGGTAGGCAAGTTATAAGCTGTTCAGATCTCGAAGTTATTTGGAGGTGTCAAAATGAAAAAATAATTAAGTTAGTGAAGATCAGAGCAAGACTGCAATATGATCCTCTCCAAAAACCAGTTTCCAAAAGGACAGCAGTATATTTTACACTAGACAGACTGACAATGCTGGTAAAATTCCTTTCCCAAAAGGAGAGAATCAAAAGTAGCGACTGTGAACATATAGAGGAAATAAACCAAATACAAGTCACGCAGACACATTCTGTATAAGTAACAACTTTATTGTAACTTGATGTGCTGAAATGCAAAAATATTTTCAGCAACAAGGTACAAAAAGTATTTCACCATTAACATCAGCTGATAAAAAAAGGCTGGATGGTTTGATATAACTGTTTACATATCTGAATTCTTTTAATCATTTCCACCCCAGAACAGGTCAAAGTCATTTCACTGGTTTAATTTCTAAAATAGGACTCATTGATCTTAAGCCTTCAAAAACCAGGTAACAAATACAGTGAAGTTCCTTGCAAAACACTTGAAATAGTAAATTCCCTTTACAAACGTAGTCCATTTACTGTAAGCAGAAGCCAAGTTATGAGACTAAGTCAGTGTCCTGCTAGCTAAGGAGCTAAGCTCTGCACTAAATGCATTATCAACACCAGACTGCAGGCGGTTAACATTCCATTTGTCAATTACAAAAACTAAATCCAGTAAACTTAGAAATTTTAACCAAATGTAAAATCCAATGAACTTGAACAGTATATCAGGTAGCAATATCTCACATTTGCAATTCACTGTCTTTCATGAAACACAGTTTCAAGTACTGCACATTATTTTATTCTCCCAAGGGAGAACCTTTACTATGAGGATTTAAAAGGAACATTATCTCCATGTAGGTCTTCTAGTGACCTTCTGTGCAAAGGTGAATTTTATACTCAATGTTTAGAAAACCGTGAGACTACAGTAACTTGTGAAACTAACTTTGTGTCCATGATTATCACATTTTGACATACATTTATCCTGTAACAAGCAAGTATTTTCACATTTTCACAAAAATATACCATTACTCAACTTGTATCTGTAACACTTATTCCGCTTTTTTGTGTTGTTTCTACCTCAGTGAAACTGAATTTAGGAAGCAAGAATCAACATGCAACAGAGCCTAAATGGGCAATTTTTAACTTTTCCATCTCAATTGTATATCAAATAGCATACTCCACCTTTAAGAATACCTTTTAAAAAAGATCTTGTGTCCTGTTAAATATTCCCTTCATTACAACAGTCTCCTAAAAAGGCACAATGTGTTCATACTTCTGCATGCAGTAAATGGACTAGGAAATAAGGATCATTTATTGAAGCATCTTCCACCCAAAGCATCTCCTTAGGAGAGGTTCAAATGGAAAAAAAATAAAATATATATATAATACATCATAGCGTTTTAACAGCAAATTTGAGTCCTTATTTTTAGAAAGTCATTCTTGACAAAAAACACCGCACAGTCATACACACGCACACACAGGACACATGCAGGGTTCTCCCCAGAAAAGTATGGAAGCAATGGTTCACATCTATCTGAGGGAGTAGTGTTGGCAAGCCAAAACATGGCACCTTCATACATTATATTCCTAATACATATATAAAACTAATAAAAACCCTTATGATTTCAGCCTGAAAAAAACTGTCCATTTATATTAGATAGTTTTATATCTGCTGCACTTAGAACTGACAACTGAGGTTTTGAAGGGCAAGCTCTTGAGAAGTGGGGAATAAAAACAAGCTATTGACTCCAAAGGAGAATGTTGTAATTACCAGCCGACCCTGTTCCAGTGAGAACACTGCATGTAGTTAAAGAATAAGAGGTGAATAATTAGTGCACTCAATAATACAGCAACTGTTTCACTTTTTTTGCGAGAGCTGACAAAACTTCAAAACATACATTATAAATAAAATTATATCTAAACAGATCAATTACCATGTGGGTTGGGTTTTTTTCCTGTTAGTGTAATGTATGGTATACACTGTCTTGACTTGAGAAGTGGACACTCTACAATGTAGGTAATATTACAGCATAGTGTCTGACATTTTTTGGTACAAAGTGTGCTATCAAGCTTCTATAAAAAAAAGTTCTCATAAAAGTCCTTAAGCTTTCCATTTGATTACTGTACATTGATATTTTAGAGTAAGCTGAACTGGACAATCATTACAGCATTAAATATTCAAGTCACTTTGCACGTTAGAGCTGCAAGTTTTACCAGTGATGAGTATGAGGATATATAGTCCTAACGCATTACACAGTGCAGCAAAAAACATCACTATTTTGGAGGGAACGATTACTTTTATGTCTTATTGTGGAGAATGCTTATGAGATCTTATTTTAGATAAATATTTTAAAATTGATAAAAGGATAAATCTCTGCAAATATATAATTTGATGCCTTACGTACTATTAAAGTTTCTGATTTTACACTTTATCCATCATAAAGATTTAATTAGAAGGTAAGAAGAAAATGCATCTTTAGAGATTATTTTATTGTTCGAAATGGGACTGAGCATTTTTTCCAATTTACCTTTGCTAATGGTGTACTAGATGCCAAAGTATAAAA
>NW_009909681.1:13814-35317 GCF_000696875.1 Nestor notabilis | reverse complement strand
CTTTCCCCTAAAAATTTCCTTCAGAGCAATTCAGATGAATCCTAATGAAATGAGGATGGAGATAGATTTTAAGATAGTAAACAATCTGAAATTCTTCCTCTCTCCTCCCTGCATAACTTTTTTTAATAGGCAAACTAACCCCCTTATGCAAATATGTTTATAAGTTAGGTGAGATCTCCTCCCATTCCCCACTGCTAACCCAAGTTTTCCCCAGAAAGAAGTATAGCATATTATCACTATTACAGTAAACTCAATGCAATAACTCTGGAAACATTTAGAGTGTGCACTACTGCAGACTTTTCCTCCCAATTGTAAACAATGCTATCAAACACTGAGGATGCTGATATTAAAGCTAAGGTTTGCATCATAAAGAACTGGCCCATGACAAGCAGTTTACAAATGTTTCATCCTTTTCACATTATGCAGAATTTCAATACCATCCACAATGCTAGTACAATAACTGAAATGCAAGACTGAGCAAGTCTCTGCTTGCAAACACCATCTGACATTTCAGGGAAATACTCGTCTTGATGTGTACATAACCTCCTTAGGTGTTAATGGAAGCTGTGCACATAGGTCAAGATGAGAAAAAAACCCTTCAAAACTTTGCCATTCACATGCCTTTTTCAAATAAGCAAAAATATTCTGTTACTTAAATATGAAAGCTTGCAATAGCCACCTTCAATTGAGTCTTAAAAAGACATGCCTTTCGTTTCTAACAAAACTAAATCCCATGTGGCTGTGGGCATCTTAAAATGTATCTAAAAAGTTAAGCCACAATTACCTGTACCTCATTAATTCATCAAAAGCAAAATATATGTGTACCACACAACATACAAAAGTTACACATTGAAAGTGCATATTCAGAATCCATTTGGCCCATTTCTTCAATTTACATTTGGTCATTCTATGCATCCTTTACTTTCCTATGTAACCATACACGTGGGATATATTTTTTTTCCATATACAATACTATTCTGTTTCACCATTGAACTCTCTTCACCTCTGTTCAGCTCTGCATTAAATGTAAACTAATGATGGACCGTAAAGAAACACAAGCAAGAGGTTTATTCTGTGTTTCTTTTTACCGTTTGGACAGCTTTGACACACACACACACAATAAGCATTACAAACTGTAATGAAAATACATTTTTGGGCCAAACCATTGCATATTTGCCCCCACAATGAAAAATAAATTATGTTCAAAGCAGTATATTGCCATAAATAGCCTGTAAGCATTTGCTGAAGGTAAACTGGCTCTCCCCATATTTAGCACTTGCCTAGGGTACGTTACATGCCTCTGATTCAAGTGCTTTTAATGAGAGGCTTGTTAAAACCTTCCAGTTAGCACAGGACCAAACTATAAACTTTTTTCTTCTTCTGAAAATAATGGAAGATCCCTTTCAAAAATTAATCTTCAGTTATCAACTTTACTGCATTATGGAGCTAGTGCAATCCTGCAAAGCCTAGTCAAAAAGACAAGGCACATTACAAATAATAATAATAAAAAAAAAAAAAAAATCAAGATACATTAGACTATATGGACTAAGAGTCATTGAAGATAATTTAAGGCCTTTCAGTGAATTAATCAGTCTAATTTAAAGCTGAGGATTAAACCATAAATTATCCATCTGAAAAGCAAACAATAGGCTTTTTCAGCTTCTGTTCTGTGGACAAGGATAACAAAAACTCTTTTTATGGTTTGTGAAAACACCTCTGGACATGGAGGAGTAGAGTCAGTTCAGTTTCTCTAAAGTTCATGGAAGATTTCATGACTGTTTTAGCCGTTTGCGTGGAATGCCAAACTGTGGACACTGTGCAGATGCTAGTGCGCGAAAGGCCTCTGCTACTAAGTGAGGGTGGGAGTGGATCATGGACTTCCAGCCTGCTGTTTCCATTATGTCTGTTGCTTGGCTGAAAACAGAAGTATTAATAATAGTCACACAATTTTACAAACCAAATGCACAAACACACAGTTGAGAAGAGCAGTTAAACCAACTACTGCAGAACAGCAGCTGAACATAAGACAGCAGACTTTATGAATGCTGGTAAGGATGCCATTGGAAAGAAACAGCAAACTGCAATTTGGGTATACCAGTACCATCACATGTAGGACATAAAGTACTTATTCTGCTTTACTTAGTACCAGGCAACACATTAGCTAGAGGCCTGCATCCAATACTGGGCACTGTGTTAAGATAACCACCTTGAAACTGCTCAGGAAAAACCACAGTAAAAATAAGAGGAAATCTAGAAGAAAGTGAAGTCTAGTGTAGAGACGAAAAGCAAGGGAAGACATGGTAATTTCATTACATAGAAGGGCATGCTCAATTTGGGGAGAGAGAAGGATGACAAGATGAATCAGCCAAAACAGCAGCAAAAATGATGTACTTCATATGTTAGAAAAAGCCATGAAGACAGATCAGCTGGCTGACTACAGAGCCCTTCACTGGGAGATTGCAGTTTCACTACCAGTGGAGCATACTTGAGAATATTCACTCTTTCTTCAGTACAAGATCATGGACTACATTCAGAATGGCTTTCAATGGCCACTGTGGATTTTTAAATAACATAGAAGCAACAACAAATTTCAGCAAGTATCACACTGACATCCAGGAAATTAAAAACTATGTATTTTCTCAACGTATATATTTACTTTTTTGTGAATATAGATTCTTCTGCACATGAAGACTATTACACTGGTTGGTATGCATGCCACATTGACACAGGAAAAATTTGTAATTTTGAACCAACTACTTATGCATCAATCCCAGGTTTCTACTACCCTGCATTTTCAAAAGCCTTTCATAAGCATCCTCATACTGCTTCAGGAATACTGTCAAGCATAAAGTTAACAGCCGACATCTGTACCATATAATCTCTGAAACACCTTTGCACATTCCTAATGCAAGCCTTTAATCTGCTGCTGCAAGTCAGTAAAGGTAAGTGCCTCGAGAAACAATATCAAACTCCCTGGTGCCCAGAGTTAGTAAATTAAACCAGGCCTTCTCATGTTATTTCCCTGATTTATTGCAGATGCTTTTGCGGAAGCAAAGATGACCAGCATCTTTAATAGCAATGAGCCAAGAGAGAAGTCATCTTAGTAAATTCCAAATCACTTGAAAAGGAACACATCTGCTAGTTTACATTGTTATGTATGCTGACTTATCCTTATTAAGTTTTCTACTGGTATTTCACTATTTACCTTCTACTACTCCCTTTTCCACAGCACGCTCAATCATTAGGCCTGTGAAGATTGTTGTTGTTGTTAAAGGAGAAACACTAATTTTAAAGCAACAGGTACAATATACATTTTAACTTCTCTGGAGATTCTGACAGTAAGATAAGTGCTCTGCTTCGTTTCACTGTTTCAGCCTACCGCTGGCTATTTTGAAGCTGACTGTCTTCTATTCCGTGATTCACCTGAGCTGTTCCAAATACATGCTGCAATTGGTCTTACAGTCTAAGCCACATATTCTTAACCTATTCCCAGTGTAGACATAAGCACTTACAGAGTCAGCCAGATCAGAGGGACCTGACTGACTAGTTGTGTGGCCTCAAGAGTACTAGTACTGGCATGTAGGAAGGTGCACAAACATGTTGCCAAAGGCAAAAGGAGCAACTGCCCTCCTTTCTTTGGAAATACTGCAGGCTCATATTCACCTAAGCAAGTCTTGAAACCACAGTGGGGTTGTCGCTCCTCCAGGCACAAACCTGGTTAGTCAAGAGAATAGTTCCATTTATAAAGGTTGCTGCTACCATCTCACAGCACTGATATGACTGAAGGAGAGAAATGAAAACCAGCTATTGTTAGGATCTCACACTGGAAGGCAATTAACTCTACCTATCATTTAAAGGGGAAGTCACAATCATAACTGGGGTAGCATCTGCTGAATCCTATTTTACTTACAGTCAGTGACTGGCCTCAGTAGTGTGGACATGAAGCAACAGTTCTTAAGATCTGCAGTCTATTTAGCAGTGTTTGTACAGAACATCGTGAGGCAGGAAAACTTACTTGCTATTCCAGTTTTTCCCATCTTTACACCCAAGTTGTCTAAGAACACTGCACCTGTAAGAAAGAACCATGCTCATGTTGAAAAGGTACACAAAGCATAAACACAAATATATGCACAGTCTCAAAAATATTACTTGCCTGTTAATGAAGTCTATTGCTTGTGCTTTTAACTGTTCAGCGCTGTGCAAATCTGCGAGGATAAGAATGTCAGCAACATTTTCTACCGAGAGGTTACTACAGAGTGCTTCCTCACACATCACCTTCAGCCGTTCCAGTGCATACTGATAAAAGAAAAAACTACACTAATCATTCTTCAAACTCATTTTTTCTTCCATTACCTCTACAGCTTTTCAGACAGGTCCAGTCATGAAAGTGCTTGGTGCCTCCCAAGCTTAACATCAAACCGCTTCCAAACAGGTAATTCAAATTCAATATGCTACATTGAAGAGTACTCAAATGGTAAGACATGTATTAGGTTTGTCACAAACTGATCAAATGCTTTACTAGGAGAACTTTTAATAAATCAAAAATAACTCATTCAGAAGTTTTCATTTTCCTTTGGTTTGGTAGGGGAGGAAGAGCAAGGAAAAGACACAGGCTCTATAATTATATTAGACATGCATATATCCCAAAGTGAGGGGCAAGAAATTACACAGTGGTAACTTTCATGAAAATGTCCACAGGAAAATACATTAAACTAGCTTGTTCCAATTTTAGTTCCCACATTATATTCTGCATTAATGAACCATGCTTCTTTTTTGAAGGATGTCAGTCTGAACAGGTTTCATTCAGCTCTGTAGATTACTACTGAGACCTTACCCATCCCATTTAGTTTAGCACCCTTCAGATAACAGTCTTCAAGTGTGAAAAGAATTTTAGACACAAGTAGCATACATTCAAGTTGCCACTTATACATTTGTATCAGCAACTATTCAATACAATGAAGAAATGCCACTCAAGTCAAAGTATTGGGCTAACTTCTATGTTTCCAGACCTAAGCATTTTTACTTCCATTTTATTACTATAGTGCTCCTCAAGATACCTTTATTTAGAGTTAATAAATATCAGGTAGATCAAATCTACACTGCTGTATTACCTGGTAGGTATAATGCCTTCTGTAAAATGCAAAACACTAATTTTTTTTTTAGATTATTTCACATTCAAAAGGAATAAAGTTTCCATTTTTATTATCCAGATATTGCAGACAATCCCACCACTGTAACTTATAATATTCTCTACATTTATCAATTAAGGCCCTAAATAAAGGCCAGCATTCATAAAATACCACTGTTTCACCTTCCTGTTTGGGTGTATGGAAACTTGACAAAACACTGCCAATTTTGGGAGATAAATGCTGACAACGAGAGATGGGAACAGGAAGAGCAGCAAGGCAACAAGGCCAGGTCAAGAATCTTGAAAACATAGAATGCATTAAAATTGCCAGGAAAAAGAACTATAATTCTTTCTTGAAACTAACTACTGAGATGACTTACTATCTTAAATGACTTATACTAGGATTGATTATAAGAACAGGCAACTTTCACCGCTAATATTTTACAGATACAACTGCTCAACCAATTCAGAAATTGCAAAGGTAGTTTAAGAAATGGCCATTGCAGCTGAGAGTGAAAACTTTTCAGATTACACACACTGAAGGGAGTATTTTCTGGATTCTAAACTACTTCTGCCTCCTCAGGGAAGGACAACTGTGTGTCCTCTGAGGATAACTAAGTAAAGTCTCAACTCAAGCTGTAAAGCAGTGAAGAATAAAAATAAGGTATTAGGATCAAAAGTCAGAAAACTGTAAATTATGATAGGGAATAATCTCACCTTAATTGCTGTGCTGCTATAAAGCCCGTTTATCTCAAATATCATAGTAGAAATGTATTTCACAGAGTGACAATTTAGAGTAGACAAAGTTCCAATATAGAAGAGATGAAAAGCTAGAACTATGGGAAAACAAAAAGATGAAATTTCTGAAGTAGCAGTATTTCAGGAAGCACAGCTAATTCAAACACTTGCATACATCTTCTTCAAGAACACAAAGATCTAGGATACATGTTATTCAAGACCAATTTTCTAAATCATATTAATGGTCCCAAATTTCTCAAAAAAGAAAAGAAAATTGGATAGTAAATATAATTAATCTGAAACACTTCTGGTCAAGAAAGATTTATCAGCCTTCTACTGCTAAAAGTCTATCCTTTCCCTTTTCCCTTCCTTGTCCATTTCTGATGAAATCTGTTTCTCACATTTAAAAAAAATACATACATCTAACTGAAAAAAAGGTATCTTTTTTTAATTAAAAGAACATTCCACAAGTAAACATGAGGTTTAAGAACTTAGGAGTCAATTACTTACTTTGTCTGCAGCTGCCAACAAATTGTCAGCCATTTTTTCAAGGTTTGGTGCTTTTCCTGTGTAAATAAACCTCATCATTTCTTTAAAAACTTCAGGATCTACATCATTTATCTCTACACGATTCTGGGGGGAAAAAGAAAAAAAAGAAGAATCAATAAAAGCCTCTAGAATTTAGCTACCACTTCAACATATGAAATATAATCTGATGAATAAGTTTTCATTTGCCATCCATCATACAAAATCCTTACAAACTTAAGTTAACACTCCACAATATTAAGCAGAAAGTAAATAAAAATTAACAGCTCCTAAAATCACATAGAAATCAGTTGGGAAAGCTTCAGCAAAAATTGCAACTTTTTTTCTAGACATGTCTAACTCCGGACTATTGCACAGGCTGTACATAAAAGCCAAAGCACAGTTTCAGGAATATTTAAAAGTGCTGCTGAGTTTCCAACCCGACAATGACGTGCTTGGAATATCACAAGTCATAACAGCAGATAGAACAAAGTGAGACATTTTTGGCTCAATTTAGGATTGAGTCAACACAGCCTACATTTTTTTCTCAGAATCCAAAAAGCAAACAAAAAACCACATATAATTGACATCATGTAGCTGAAGATCATCCTAATAAAACTGTGGTATTACATGCTTGACCTACCCTCAAATAGTATTCCCTATAAGCAACTAATGAAGTAGAAAGTTATTTCAAAGCTGTAGAAGCAAGCACCACACTTCTGAACGGAGTATAAAAATCATGAGTACATGACAGGACATGAGATGCACATGTTCTAGTTTCCTATTCACTGAATCACATATAGTATTTATGAGTACGGCTGCACTGGAGATTCACTGCTAACATGAAGGTGAAGGTTCCCAGCATGCTGCATTACTGAAGCTGTGACATATCTGGATTTCTTTCAGTTCAGAAATCTACAAAATGCTTCCAGTATTCCAAATCTACCTGTGAAAGTTACAAGATTGTAACTTTCAGGTGCAGGGAAGAAAAATGCCATGTTTGTGAAACCCAAGTGTACTACAGCCCCATAATCATCCAGTGTATTTGTTCACACATAGTGGCAACCTTGCAGCCTCCAAGACTAAGTGATGATCATCTATTACAATTCTTTAGTGAGCTGATGAGTTTCTTGCTTTTTTTATAGATTCTGCCTATAACCAACCCATTTGAGATTTTTCTTCATGAAAGACACAAACAACTCCTTGCTGTGGGAGAGATCAAGTGCATAAAAGCAGTAGCAGCTCTCTGTGCTGATTAAGTAACTATCCATCCAAAACACTTACACAGGTCAAGTACCTGCAGAAACTCAATGAAAATGAGAGCTTCACTGCCTCAGGGCTTAGAGTCATAATTCACCTGTTGTTTCTGTGTCTCCTAGGTACCATATAAAATGTTTTAATACACTATAGCAAAACCATACTCAAGTCAATCAGCTTATGTGAAGGCATAAACTAAAGCAAAAAGGGGCAGAGTTAGATCAATTACATAAGTAGCTACTGTTAAAAAACCCCGACTGATCTAGGGTAGGTACAAGTACTTGCAAGAACAAATCCTCTAGAACCTTTCCACATTCAACCCTAACTGCACTTTCTACACAAGGAAATTCCTGCAGAATTCACCAGGAGAGCAATCAGGAGCAGTACCCTGCTCCACTCATGCACTATCATGCAGTATTCGTCTTCCTCAATTTGTAATACTTAAGTTTTCTGCAACTTTTCCCTTTTTCACAAGGTACAAATATTTACACATGAAGTTTTCAGTAATGCTTACCTTTTTACTTTCCTCCATTTCATGTTCAAACATTGCATTAAAAACTGGAGATCGTGCTGTATCAAGAAAAGTAAATATTAAATATAGCCAAATTTAAAACTTTTAGCAATTTAAATTATGAAGTAATAGCAATACAAAAGTAGAAAGTACCTGCAAGGACAGATTTATGAGCTTTGAATTCTTGTCCTCCTACATAAAAACTGCAATCTGTAAATCTTGTTGTTTCCCAGAGATTCCCTAAATCTTCTGCTAGTCGACATTCAGGTACCTTCAAAGTGTTTGTATTAGACTGTCCTGATATATTTACTGAGTCTTGGACCACGCTTACCTAACAGAAAATCACAGCAAGACAACTCCTTCATAACTGAATGCCAGTAATAATTATATTACAGTACCTATTGCTAGAATTTCAGCAATTTCAAAGCAAAGCAAGAACCAGTGATGTTTCTGGCATTATGCCAGACCATAAACCAATGCTTTACAGTTTACTTTTAAGTAACATTAAACAAACATGGCTTTACTTAGAGACTAATATTTTGTATTTATCCAACCAAAAGAGCACAATACCACATGCCACCAGACAGACATGCCAAAGTACATAAACCAAGGACCAATATGGTTCTTGGGATATCAGTGGGGTTAAAAAAAGTTAACTTTCTTTCAGAGACAACAGTTCACTCTTTACACATTTAAGCAAAATGTATCAATATAAAATTGTAAACGGATCATTAGGATCACAAGGTCACGGCAAAGTTTTAAGGGAATAATCCACAGAAATTCTGAATAATTATAACTTTAATTACAGTAAATTCACACTTAATCTGCAATGTGATACTGCAAACCAAGTGCAAATAATATAGCTCCTCCATTATTTCATTTTACCGTGTCCAGCTGAGGCTGGAATAACAAGTCATTGTTTTCCAAACAACATTAAAAGCCATTATTTTAGAAATATACGTCAATGAAGTATAAAATAGAGTAGGTAACTTCAATAGTAAAATACATGCTCACAGGATGTCATTTTTGTACAGAACTAGTTAAGAAAACTGTGAAATATGTGCATTTGAAGTGAATATATTGCTATTATTCCCCATGTTTAATTCTTTCATGTCAGAAGAGAACAGGACAGCAGCATTCTTACATGCTTTTTTTCAGGTATCTTTACGTATTAGGCTGGTTTAAAGTATGTTGGGAAAACAGAAGAGCTCAGCAGGTTTTACTTCTGTTGTCTGAGATCACATGCCTGAGAAAAAAAAATACTTTTGCAAAGAGACATACTACAAGATCTTGATCACCAGATCTCCCAAATACAGAACATTAGAAAATGCTGATACTGTTAAGATCAGTGCTCGGTTTGATTTCCAGAGGCACAGCATCTGGAATAAATCTGGTATAAAACAAAACAGCACAGCTAAGCTTCACAGAAAGTTGAAGCACAGCAAATGAAACTCCAGATCAGAAGAGGAAGATGATCCAATTAGAACAGCAGCTTGGGAATTTGAATCATTGCCTAATTCCCTGTTTCAGTCCACACCCCCTTGTGATTAGAAGAAATTCCTTTATATTCTTCCACCTTCTACAGGGGGGAAAAAAAATACCCCAGGCACTGTGAAATTTCAGTTTTGCATTAAGACTATACAACACTGAAAAAAAAAAAAAAAAAAAAAAAAAAATCTACAAAGCTATTGTGTACTCGATTTCACAGTTTTCATACACACAGAGCGATTTCAAGAGATACACATACACACAAAGCTTCAGCTTAGCAAAGCTAGTCTTCTGTTGCCAAAGGCGAGTTCTGCTTCTCCAGAAACTTGACTCAGAGTTCCTGATCCGAGTTGCCCACACAGCATCCTCTTCTTGGCTACAGACAAGTGGCTAAGAAGGTCACCTACGCGTTCTATGTGTAATTAAACTGACCTCTGATGTTCCAAACTTCTACTGGTTTCTAATATACATCAATAGTTGTGCAACACAACTATTTGCTATGATCCATCCTTTAAAGATATAGCCCAAGCAAAATTTTAATTCAAGTCTCCTACATCTGAGAGGCCTAGCATGTATTGTCTATAGATAGTAACAAGTTTTAAAGATTCTAAATACAAACACTTACAGGTCTCATATTTCATATCTCACTTGTCCAGATGGTATGCTTGAAATCAAGTGCATTCTCTTTTTTTTTAGATTTGTTTAAATCAAGCTGAAATCCAATGAAGTTAATCTCACATAACTACAGAAAACTCATCTTAGGCTGAGTAACACCTGATACAATCCTTACTTGCATTTATAAAATCACTTGCAAGAGCGAAGGTATTTCTTCACTGAACAGAGGGATGATGAGAAGATGTTAGAACCGCAAACAACCTATTTCAAAGAGCAGGAGCCATCCAGTCAGGATTTCCAGGTACTCCATCCACAAGGTCTGATGTAGTTTACTACTTAGGAAGCTATCCAACATGCAGTTTTTGTGCAGCATACATACTTTAGGGGCACATGTCCCAGTCACATTGCACACTTTCACATGTAAGGATGTAGGAAAATGCATAAACTAGGACTTATTCAAGTCCTGTCTGTGATGATAGTTAATGTGGATAATGTATATTATTTTCTTGGTTTTGCATCTGCAGTGATCTAATAGTAAACATAATTTAAGTGATACCTCAGACTACTCTCTCAACATAAGCTAGGTGAGAGATCTGTGAAAGCACTCACTAGGATAAAACAGAGAATTTACTATTCTATTAGTAAACGAAAATACCTGCAAGACTTCAGTAACTAGGTTATATGGAACATGCAAACTGAGTGAAACAGACCAGTTTGCCTAAAAAAAAAAAATGAAATTACTAAGTTGTATTTAATCAGGTCACTTGTCAGTAGCAAAATCACACTTTGCAAGTATTTAACTTAACAACCCTTCACTTTCCAATCCAAGGACAAATCCAAGAACATTCAGCAACACAGAAGGAGTATCTTAGCTGCCAAGGAAGACCAAATAATCTGCAATTCAAAAGGGAGAAAAGAGCCAACCAGCACAGCAGGTACCCAGGGACCTTTACCAAATACCTGCTATATCTGGTAAATTTTAGCAATATAGTTTTAAGAAGCCGCAAGTCAGTCTTCCAACTAGGATACAAAGTAGGAAGGCTAACACAGAAATTAAACCTTACAGTTCAGTTTTAAAGGACAAAAACTTCAAACACCACCTAGCTTTTCAGGTGTCATTAGAAGTGACAAAACATATCTGATTAAACTAATTTCAAAATTATTTGGATTTCTGTTTTTTTCTTTTTGCTTTAGCCTAAAACAAGCCAGAAGTTATTTAACTGTGCACAACTAAACGTTGTACTTCCCTCCAGCATTTGTAATCGGGGTAGGTCAAACACTTCACAAAAGCCATTCACATTAAAACATCAAGAAGTTTTGTAAGGAAATATAGTTATATTTAAGGATTAGCATCAAGATTTACATAACAATATTTCTTTCTGGAAAATTCAGTATTTATTCAATTTAAGAAAACAAAACAAAAAACTTTAAGTAGTGACCTATTTACAAAACCAAAAAACTGTTTTTATGAGCTGTTCATTTACATCAAAGTATTCATTACAAGGAAAACTTCAAATGAGAAAATACTCAAAAGTATCTTTACAGAACCCTTAGACACTTGTTACATCTGCTTTTATCATCCAAATAATTGTATTCATAACAAATTTATCATGCAACTCATTTAACTTGTCTAAGTGAAAATAAGATGCACTATATTTGCAATGTCTAGTCTCAGGGGCCACATTTCAATTATTCTTCCTACACAGCATAATGACATATAATTAAATTGTAATCTTGCCAAGACAATTTTACATATTTACTGTAAATACACAGATCAAAGCAAACTTATTAGCAGTTAGAGCATCTATCATCCTCCTAAGTCACTAATCACTTTATGGCAGCAGAGATAACCAACCAATGTGTATTTTACACTGTACTTACACTTTCTCTAGCTTCCATTTTTAGCATCGAGTAAGCATTTTACTGAAACTTAATATGACAATTTAGGTTATAACATAACTGATACAGAAGTGACCCACGATGCACCATTAAGTTAAATATATACCACAGCTCTCAATATTAATTCTCAGTATTAAGCAGCCCTTCTACAGGATACTTGCATTTGTTCAGAAAACAAAATGTAAAATCACTATTTAAAAAAAAAATAAAAAAATAAAGTATTTCATTTACTGGAAAGAGCTGATCATTGGTTAAAACCATCAATTATGATATTACAGAAATATAGCTTCTGACAATCAACTGGGGTTTCTATAATGTAAACCAGTATGCAGGCATTCCCTTTGCTTATCCAATGAAAAACAATCCTGTAATTCCAAATACAACATCTTTAAATAAAAGTGACCTCAGTAAAAGAGTACGTCTACAGACAGCATGTATCAGACATCTTTTACATAAATAATCCTAAAGTAATCCTAGCAGATTCATGGAGAAGCCCAACAGTTTACAAGTGACCAATTCAGACTTATTTCACACTTCAGTATACATGTATAAAAAAAGATAACAAATGCAATGCAGACAGAGCAAGTAAATGTGTATTTTACCATACTTATAGTTTACAGAAGAAAACTTTCATAAAATATTACTGATTAATTCAACATAAACCTCTATCAGAGCAGAAAACATTTAAAAGTTGACTATTTATAAACCTATACCCACCTCACAAAATAATGTAAGCTTGTCATCTGGTAGAAGACCATTAGCTTCATCCAGTAAAAAATCTCTTCGGATAAATTTCTTAAAACCCCAGTCCTTGCCTTGCACAAATCGATATGCTCTTTGGCTTTCTGATAAAACACAATGCACAAATAAAGCAAGTTAAATAAAAATATTAGCAAATAACAATACCTAAATTCTACATTAAAGCCAAGTGTTCATCAAAAAATGAATCCATTTAGCACTTTTGGATCATGTGTCACATTGAGAAAACCCACAACTATTAAAAATTTAATGTTGTAATTGCATTATTTTATGAAACACTTCATAGAACTTAATAAAGCAAAATTTGCAATTCAAACCATATCACTTCCTTAGATGCTATCTTAGGCACCATCCAGCAAGAAAGAGTTTTTCAGTTAATGTTTAAGAATGCCAATGTGTCAAAACAGAAATTTTTCACAGGGAAATACCATTACAATGAATTTGTCACCACAACTACATCCTGACAGCACTTCTGCAGTTGTCATAACAATCTGTTTTGACTTCCTCCTGAAATGGAAAATCATGTTTCACAGGTTGAAATTATTTTGAAATACTGTAAGAGCACTAAAAAAAAGGCAAAACAGAAACAAAAGTTTTCAAGTAACAAATTTTTTTCTGGTCATAGAAATGTATTATTTATATTTACCTTTTAGCCATAGTTAGGACAAGTAATATTTTTTTTACTCCATCAGATTTGCTGTGACCACACAACTTTTTTTTCCAGTTCTAATGTTCAGAGTCCACAAAAGGGTTCCCAAGGTCATATTAGTGCAAATACATGTAATTCTGTAAGATTAGTTATTATAAATGGCAGGTTCACTATAAGGTGGCCACTTGTTCCACAGGGAAGAGCACCATATACTTTTATGTGGAACTAAAATATGGGAAAGAGGTTATTTGGGAATACCTTTGAGAATATATGTAGAATAAACCACATTCTGAATCATATTTCGAAAGATTTTCAAAATGAAGAGCGCAAGACTACTTCTGAAATAACATGGAGTCAGGGGGAAGGGGAAAGAAATCTCAAGAAGAGTTCTCTAAGATAGTATTTTCTTTTCATTCCAAAAAAGCTGGGCAAGAAACATGCCATGATGTTTCCATACAATTCCATACAAAGCTGTATGGATAGATACTTTAGCCTTTTAGAGAAGAATTTAGAAGTTTAAGTCGGAAGTTTGTTATAAAAGCAACGTATTTTTCATTACAGAATCTGTTAAAATATAATTCCTCTACAACACCTAAAATAAAATACCAGGAAAGTCAGACTTCTCTACTCAACTTGGTAGCATCACTGAAACAGACCTAACCATGTAACACACTGCACATGCTAGAAAACATATGTTTAATACCTTGTCCTCACTGCCAATAGCTGGAAAACTGATCTTAATAACAGTTTTTCCACTAGAATTAGACCAAGCAAAATATATTGTACAGGTTTTGATTCTATTTTCTGAATACAATGAAGAACCACTCAGGAACTGACAATGAAGGAGGTGTCTCTACTACACACATATTCAAATAACAACAAAAAAAGCTCCTTACCCTGCAGAGCACAGAAGCAAAGGGAAATACACCCAGTAAGTGCAATGTGGGCTTTGAGGGAAACAGAACAAATGTAGAATACTGTCCACACTTAAGTTTGCGCATCAAAGAAAAACTGCCATTTTAAAAATATTGTTTAAGTTTTTTTGGCATCCGGATTAGCATTTTCACATTTTTATCAACTTGCCAAAAATTCACAACAAACCTCAAAATTGAATGAAAACATAAAACCAGAAAAAAATTTAAGAGGTTAATTTTGTTTGCCTCTACATTCAGACCAATTCTTTACTCTGCAAACTTAGATTGTTATCAGCAACAACCAGTGTTAAACCCTCTGAAATTAAGTGACCAATAGCAATTTAAGTATACAAACCCATAAAAATAAAACAACATAAAAGCATAAATGTGTTTTCCTCCTAATAAAGCTCAAATGTTACTTTGTTTTGTATTTTATACACAGCTTCATCACTTGATTACCAACTTACAAAGGACATCCGAAGTCAGGCATCATTACATTGTATAAATAAAAACATGGCATCTCCAGAAGCAGATGGCAAATGGCTGGAAAGTCCAAGAAATAAGATTTCTGTTGGTAATATCCCAAAATGAAAATATGTTTATAATTCCTGTATTGCCAAATACAGGACAGTTACTACTGCAGAAACTGAAAACACAGCTACTCATAGGATTTTTGGGGTTAAGCACCTTGTGATTTTTAGCATTTAAAGTAACACTTGACAAATAATCTTCCGGAACACCTCCCTGAAGCGCCCATAAACTCATGTACACAGCATAAGGAAGAAGCAGGAGAAGTCTGTGTGCAGTTGCAGGGCTACCATCTTGGCCTCAGAGACACAGTAGGATAGCCCACTTGACCTGCAGTGGACAGGTTCAGGCTCCTTAGGGAGGCTAGGCTAGGAATGTGAGGTAAAGGAGCTAGCTACCCTTTTACATGAGAACTACAGGAATGCATGGAGCTCTGCCTTGCAGTGGATGATGAATCAGCAGAGAGTTTACAGGATTAGAGGGCAAGCCAATGCAAGCAATGTTGTGCTCAGCGTCTGCTTGCAGACCTACTTATCGGGAAGAAATAGGTGACTGCGGATTAGGGTCCTGGTGGGCAAAAAATGAACAACAGTCAGAAACGAACCCCTAAGGCAAAAAAGGCCCAGCAGCATCTAATTAAACACCAGAACAGGTTGCCCAGATAAGTTGTGGAGATATTCAAAACATGACAGATCCCAAGCAAACTGCTCCTGTTGATCCTGCTTTTGGCAAGGGGATTGGACTAGACAACATCCAGAGGGTCCCTTGCAACCTCAACAATTCTGTGATTCTCTGATTATCTCGAAATATTTTTTGATGTTCACACTGCAGTTTCATTTAATTACATACACCAGTCCACTGCTAGACTGCAAGTCTGTCTCAAGCCAAAAACCACTATCCACCATATGTACAGAAGCATAGCTTGGTTCATACAAGCTCCAGAACCAGGAGGCCTGCAGGGATTGAAGCAATCAACTACATCAGTGTAAGAAGATAAACAGAGTGAATATACGTATTTCCTTTCCTTCCAAAAAGCCCAACCATTTCAGTTTTAGATTTGAACTCAGTTACATACGGAGAAAGCCGCATGATCTTTGGGTATGAGTACTGGAGAACTACAGATTTTTCCAAGAAATTCAGAACTTGCAACAGAACAGACTCTGCAAGATCTCTTAAGTCCTACAGTAGGAGGAAGAAAAGTAGACAGATTCTTCATAGGCAGCACTAGCAACAGCACAAACTTAGTGCAGACCAGCATTAAATTACACGTTTCCAAGAGAATTCCAGCTTTTCCAAAAAGTGTTTCCAATGAAGGTTAAGCTTATAACTTTGAAACTAAGAGCCATATTTTTCATATTAAAGCAACAATTAAATCAAATCACTGTTTATTTCAAAGTTTCCTAATTCCTTGGGTATATGGCTCGTGTTTCTAAAAGTGGAGTGTAAATAAGATGAAGTAGACCCAAACATTGTAAAGGAGTGTCTAAAAAAACCCAGACACCAACCATGCATGTTTATCCCAAATAGCTACGGAAATCAAACACTTCCACTGCTGTTAGAATCAAGCAAATACACCCCTAATAACAGGAAGCAAAAATAATCTACTAGAAGACCCAAGTGACAAGAATCTGGAGTGATGACAGCAATGTGCTGTAATTTATACTGCTCAGGATAGAATTAACATAGCTCAGTAATCAGAAATGTGTGAAATATGAACAAGATTTTTAATTAAGTTTCTAAAAGGATATTAAAAAGGTATTTTAAAGTTTATCTCAATCCTAAATTCTGTTCTCAACTGAAAAACTTACAAGGCTGATATTTTGGGAATGTTCTTATAAATCCACATGCAATACATTAAGATTCCCTTACCCATTGCTTTTGTTTCTTCTCTTTTAGCATTCAACAGGGAAAATTTGAATTTTGCTCTGACTTCACTTTTTGGACAACTGACTAAAAGCAAATATAATGACAGGTAGTCTTTGCTTTCATCATCTAATCCCTTTGGATTCACCCTCAGGCACCTGAAAGGAACACAGAAATTGTACATTTTTCAATTGTATCCAGAATAAATTCAGAAATATTTTTATAAGATACAATGACACATGCTACCAGAATGAATGTTTCCTTTACGACTGTTGAAACTTTGAAATTAGAACCAATCTGTACCTACAGTAAAACTTCAATAAACACGAGTTTTTCTATTTGCAATTTCATTTTGCAACTTTTGCAAGTGGGAAAAACAAAACAAAAACAAATAAGAAACTCCAAACAAAAAACACAAAGCAGTCGCTAGAATAAAGACCTTACCACTTCATTTTGTCATTTGGCCCTGATGAAAAGGTAGAACTCTTTAAAACTTCACCCATTTCTTCTCGGCAAAAACTGAAGTTATTAATGGTCCACATGTAGGAAAATTTTACTACTTTAACCTGAATAAAAGATGTAGAGATGTAGAGAATGTCAATAAAATTTAATTTACATCAACTAGTTAGATTGTCAGAACAGGTTGGTAATTTTATTTTTTAGTTTTAGTTATAATTATGAATAGAAAATAAAGCCATTGGAATTTATGTAGATTACCTGTGTGTAGCACCAGCTTTCAGCCACAGGTCCACTGGACATCTCCCCAGGAGGAGGTGGGGTAGGAACCCTTGACATTGCCACTTATTGCAGGTTTATAGTGTCAAGACAGCAATCCAGACTTCAGTAATTCTCCTAAAAAAGTAATTTAATATATTTTGTTCACCCTTTTTAAGTGTGAAAAAAATATCCATTGATATCCATATTACTGTGTTTACTAAACGATGCAACTGAAAATTAAACTTGAAAGAGGACAATGGCTTTGCTATTTAGATGAGCTAGATGTCTGACATCAATGACCACTTGTACTCAAAATCTGCAGACTGAAACCTCATGCAATATTTTATAAAAGCAAGCACCTGTGCATCATATAATACCAGTAACCACCTTATTTCAACATCACCTTTGCAAATTACCACCTTGATCACCCCAGCCATGTTAAAACTTTCTTCAGGATCTTCACCTTTGATTTCGAGAGTAACTAGGGCCTTGTGAGCACTCAGTTATTAATACCAATGTATTAGTTGCCCACACAAGCATAATTCAGTCCTGGAAGAGCACCTAGCTTACCAGGTTCAAACAATCCTGGGATTTCTCAAGGGAAGGAAAGAAATTAAACTTGCATTTAAAGTACTTTCTTCACACATCTTTCATGATTGCCTTGTATCTCTAACACGAACAGGTTCAACCAAAGAACTATAATCACCGTAATCATGTGTTTGTTCCTTACCGAAGCACAAAGCTGAAAAACAGCCTAAGTCAACTCGCCAAATTCAAAGAACTTTCTAATAGCAAATAAAGCAATATTATTATGGATTATCACCTAACAGAGCACTACAATTCTTCTGCCCATCAGAAACTGAGTCACATGCCCAGATTCATCACATCTAGCCACAGACACGGAATTAGCAGCCTACTTGTGCTAGTCTTGGTGTATAACTAATGAAGGCAGGCCTGTCAAGAGGGTAGGCTCTGAGTTACTGGGCTGACTCTCCTTTAGGTAGGGTTTGCTGTCAACTTTAGATAGGTTTCTGCCAGAAGCATAGCTTCTCACTTAAGCAGCTCCATTAAGTTGCAAAAAGAAGTTACACGAACCCTGATCAAACCAGATGAAAGTCACGATTGTTTCTGCAACCAAATATTTTCTCTTAGTATGGACAGTTTCTTTAAACCTACCCTGCTATCGCTGAAGCACCAGTGGAAGACTACAATCTTCCTGCAACATTTGAGAGTTTCACCATAGCTCTTTTTATTTGTGACAGAACAACACTAGTTGTCTTACTCAAAAGATGCTATTGCACATCACTAACCATATTGGAACTCTTTCTTCAGGGATAGGCAACACTTGGAACGAAGGTTTTATGCAAGCATTTGTAAGAAGACACTGCAAGACCACACGCAATTCAGTCACAATGTGAACAAATTTATTATTCCTACAGGGAAAGAATTCCCTGCAAATCACTACGAACCCCAGTGAATGCTTTCCCTCTTGCCTTTCTGGGTCTGCTTCTCACTTGTGGTAAGAACTAGCCCTTCCCCATTAAAACCTGCTGGCATGGGAATCACTCTGAATCATGAATGTATGAAACCTTGAAAACAACACTAATTCTCAGTTTATGAGATGAGGAAGCAGATGCTATATAATCAGATCCCTTATTGGATCTCTACTAACAGACCTACTATGACTAGATGAAATAGAATAAAATATAAATAAATAAAAATCAGTGAATAGGTCTCCTGCAAGACATGGATCAGAGACATTGAAGTGTAATCGAAATACAATTCAGCTCTTGTACATTAAAACTTGTTTTTATTTACAGCAATCTTCAGTACTTAGAAGTACTTTCCATAGATGAAAACTAGCAAAAAACAGACACCCTAAATTTAAGGTAATGGAACTAGCTTGCCCTGTATTTTTTTTTTTTAAAAAAAAAAACAAAAATTGCATATATTGTGGAAGCTGTGTTTACAGAGATTTTTGTTTGCAGGTTTACAATTTGTTTTGACTGTCTCTACAGAACTATGTAGAGCAAAATTCCTGGGAAGCACATGTGAACATCCTTCTTTCATAAAGCAAATATTAGTACTTATATTACCGTTATTTCTGGAAGCAGATCCTATTCAATGATAACAATTGAAGCTGCTACCCAAATACATGATGGATTTTAGATAGAACCACATCCTGAAAGAATTAGAACAGCTCACCTCAGCTTTACTGAGCCTCTTTGCTCTTCTTCAGTTCTCCAATGCTAAAACCAAGAAGAGATATATCCCCATTCCTTCTTCCGTCATTTGCATGAGATGCACAGGACTGCCTCATCTCTAATCTGTTCCTCAATTCTTTTCAGTCCATTAGACCAGTCAGCCCCCAGTAACCATGAAGGAGCAGCAGATCTGAGCCTAGTTTGCTCTGAAAGGGTCTCCAAATTGAAAAAGACTTAAAATAACTGCTGTATAGTAAGCTCTTTAGAAAGCATCCAGTGACCTTATGCCAGCTACCAGTCGTTATCTGCCCCCTCCTGTCACACAGCTAAATTGCCCAATTCGCTGACAATTTAACTCTAAGCAAGGGTAGGTATTCTCAGTTATTTTCAGGTGTCTGCCACCTTGTCTCTGTACCTGCTCTACCCAGGGCATTTGTACTTCACAGGCTGCTTCCACCTGCTGCACGGCTATTTTTTATTTCAGATTCTGACAGAAACCATGATTTTACGTAAGTACACTTTACAGATCCTTCTGAATAGCTTTAGAATTTTGTAAAGTTTCCATTTACAGCATTAGAACTACAAAACTGATTTTCATGAGGTCATGATAAATCTCTGAGGAACAGATTTAGACATCCTTTTTTTTTTGGCACAGATTTACCAAGTCAATCAAATTTTTAGATTCAGAAAACTGGGAGAAAACAGTAACTTTAAATACTTCATATCATACTGGGAGCCTGCGTTGAAGAGTTGTCTTTTCTATTTTTTAATGTGCCTGGATGTGTAATTAAAAAAAAAAGTATGGAACCAACTGACAGCAAAACTGAACAATGGAGAACAAATACACAGATCATTCAGGGGCTCTCTGTCAAGACATACCAAAAGACTGCCAGGAACAGCACAGAAACAGTTCAGCAGTACTGCTCATCTACCCCTCACTTAACCTATTAATCACAATTTGCATGGGGATGTGGGAATATTTACCAAAACTACAAGGCAAAAGAGAACAAAGCTTCAAAGATGCTATCCTGAAGTGCAGAGGTGCTTGGGGAAGGAAGGATTTTTTTCAGACCCCAGGCTGCCACTCAGACCAACTGGGCCTTGCAGGCCATGTGCCTTACCCACCCACTTCGTTTGGCCAGCGATGGCTACCAGGGCAAGGTGGACCTTACAAGGGCAGACTGAAGGTGAGAAAAAAGATGCACCTACACACTTACCCCTTTGTTCTATGTACTGTACTCTGCTTGGGAAGAAGTCTAAATACCACTTTGAAGAAAACGTTTATGAATCATTGATTAGCCACTGCCCTCAACTCTGACAATAAGGTTTTTCAAGTACCAAGCCCTCATCACAGCCTATTAGATCAAATGGTTGGGAACAAGGCAGAGCTGCAGTTCACAAAACCAGTCCGAGAATGACTGGGCAGAATTAAATCAATGAAGTGCAGAAAGACAGGCCTGTTATCTGCAGGACAAAACAACTCATGCTAGAACCTGCACTTACTCCTCTGCAGGCTATCATGAACAAAGCACCAGAGGTGACAGGACATTATCAGGTAATGCTTCCAAGAGTTTCCAGGCAATGCCATACTTGTCTGGACTTGGCTTAACAAACCAGTGTGACCATTTTGCCAGGCAGATGTGTCTGACCAGAGTAAACATGCACTGGGAAGAGTAAAACAAGTTTTAATGGATGAAGAAGTTTCTGG
>NW_009909681.1:3900-13783 GCF_000696875.1 Nestor notabilis | reverse complement strand
AAGAGATGTATTTTTAAAGGATGACAAGCACCTTTGTTGTTTGGTTGGTTTTTCAATGAAGCGATATACCCATACTGAAGGTAGCACAGCAGTCAGCGATGATTTTACTTGCCGAGATGCTGCTTTCATTGTCTAACTTCAAAAAAACACAACCCCAAACAATAAAAAGAACACCTCCCCCCCAAAAAAAACCACACAAAAACAAAACACACACAAAAAACCCCAAACAACAAAAAAAAACCCAAAAACAAAAACCCCACAAATAAACCAAAATAAACAAACACAAACAGAAGAAAAGCTCAAAGGTATTTTACTTAACCTGTACTCCCAGACCCCAAACATAGAACAAACAGACTTACAGAATAGTTTGGGTTGGAAGGGACCTTCAAGATCATCCAGTTCCAACTCCCCCGACTTGTCCAGCAACACCCTCCACTAGACCAGGTTACTCAAAGCCCCATCCAACCTCACCTTGAACACTGCCAGTGTGGGGGCAGCCACAGCTTCTCTGGGCTACCTGTTCCAGTGTCTCACCACCCTCACAGTGAAGAACTTTCTAATATCTAATCCAAACATAATGAGCTTATCACCTGTACTGGTCTTTTAAGGAAGGTATTGGTTTCACCTGCTAATCACACTGCCAAGTAGACCAGTCTCAGTTAAATTAGGATCTTCACAGAGCTGAGTACCACTTGCAGAGCTGTAGTGGGAATGTAGGCACACAGATAATATAAGAAGGGATTTCTCAAAGCACATTTTATTCAGGAATCAACTAAAGTACTCTCCTAGTCAAAAAAAAATACTTGTGTTAAGCTTCAAGCCATGTGAAGTTGATTATCATTAATTACCCACACATGAAGCATAAAGAAAGCATGGGCCACCCTCCATAGAACATTTACACTAAATTTCATCAAAAGCTGTATCAGGTCTCCATTTGCATAACTTTTAAGAAGAGATCTTAAAATTCAAAGCTACTTCATACATCCACATAACAAGAATTCCATAAAACATCTTGCTTCCTTTCCCAGAAATTGAGTATTTGTCCACATTATTCTAAACAAAGTTACTTTTCAACCTGTTAGAGCTAGACATGAACACATTCCCAGGTTGTTACATCTTGTGTTGGAATAATCTCAACTTTTTCACTGAAAAAATTACTAGCTCATTAAGAAAGTACCACATGCATATGAATACAAAGAGGAGTTTCCTAGCCCCCCAAAATAAACCTACAAAACACTTCATAGACCTATTTGAAGAATTGCCTTAAGTGTTAACATGACCTTTTGCCAGCCCTCACATCTAAGAGCAGAAGCTCAGTATAACAACTATATCCTAATAGTTCTTTCAGATTAATAATAGTGTAACAGATGCATACAAGCAGGTGCGCATGTTAACCAGTGACCATAGGGATAATTTACCTTTGTATTTCAGTCAGGTATTACAGTCAGCAAATTACTGTCAGGAACTGCTAAACAAACTGCCTTCTGCAGGGTATTCACCATACCCCAAGAGTCAAATCCAGCTTGCCAGAACCTAACCCACACATCAATTCACCAAGCAAACCAGTGACCCTGTCCTGCTCCCTTCAAGAGTGAGAAGGAAAGCACATTGGGAACTTGGTGATCAGCTCCTGATAACCCTCTTTTCTCTGATATCCTTTCCTCCAGGAAGGGATACCCTCAACATGAGTGAATCTGGCATGGTGTGGGCTTTTTCTTGGGTCCTGTCCAGAAACTGAGTAACAAAGCAACATTCAACAGTAATCTCACCATGCACTTCCAAATCATGATGGCACAGTCTCCACAAAGCCCCAGAAAGAGGCTGTGGCGCTTGTCCTGACTGAAACATCAAACATCTCTATCCAGCAAACCACATCAAGCATTTAACAGCTAATGTAAAAACTAAAAGTAAATTGCTGTCTAAGAGTGAGTGGTATTAATATCATTTAGCAATCTCTAAGGAAAGCCTAAAAAATTACCATACCAAGAAATCCCACATGTAAGTATTACATATTCCATTTGAATGGTCACAGTCTCCTCTCAGACAGGGTTGAACATCTCAAGAAATGCAAAGCTGTTACAAATAAACTTTTCCCCCCAGCTCTTTGGAAATACTGATATTTCATCACTGGCTGAAATAAAAGATCACGTTCTGAAGGTTAACTGGCAAGTAACACCCTGTCCCTTCAACTTTTTATTCTTAGTAAATATGTAATTCAGAAACCAAATATAGTTTGTCTAATTGTACAGCCAAAACTTAAAAGAAAATAAATCTAAAATGAATAAGCTTTCTATTCCATAAAATCAGCTTCCAAAACCTCATTCAAAATAAACGTCGTCTAGTTACAGATATATTGATTTCATTTCCTCTCATTAGTGAGCAAAGTATTACACAGTATTATGTAAGTATCATATATAATACTACCTATGGCTATTTGTTATTCAAGGAATTGGTTTTGGTTTTTAAATCACAGAGGCAAACAATTGGGAAAAATATGGAATTTTATAATTTCTTGGGTGAGAGAGTATATATTTATGAAGCTAAAGATGAAGAACAAACCAGATCAAAATAGTTAAATATGAAGTGAAAGACATTTTAAGGCCCAAAGTTACTTTTGCACCCCCAACTGAAGCCATGTTCCAGTTGACTCAAACAGTTCTAGGTAGCACCAACTTATGAAGGCCAAACTGTTTAAGAGCCAGGAAAGCCATGTCCCTTTCTCCTTGGCCATGGAAAGATTTATGTAATAGCCACCCATCACCTGGGTCATGCCTATTCAGTAGCATGAAACCGCTGGGGCCTGAATGCTGATCAAATCCACGGGACAGAGATTCCCTTTCTTACCAAATTTCAGAGACTTAAAATATCCAATCAAAGAGAGAAATTTACCTCCCCTCCCCCCCATTTAAGAGTTTGTGTGGTAAGCTGATTATACCTACAAAAATTTGTAAGATTTCCACTAGTAAGTAGGCAAAAAAATCTGAACTTTGTAAAAGATAGGACTGTTTCTTAATTAACATGATTTGCATGTCTTCGCAATTGATCTTGTTGAAAGAGTTGCCGCATATTTCCTATAGCTAATGATTAAACTAAATTTCTGGTGTATGATATGCAACAAAATTACAAACGTTTGAAAGGTATAGTAAGCTTAGGCAGTTTTCTAATTTCATAGAACCATAGAATGGTTTGGGCTGGAAGGGACACCTTAAAGATCATCTAGTTCCGACCCTCCTGCCAATCTGTTCAGCATTATCATTTGCTTCTCTGAAAACATACTCAAGATATATTTAGAAAATTTAAATACAGTGTTTATTATTTACTGAGTTTAATCCCTATCTATTACTGCAACATTTAACAGTATTACTAATACATCAACAGTTGCAGTTACATACATCCACTCCCTAAGTTAGAAAACATATAGGTTAAGGATATACTACATTCAGTATTTGTAGTACTTCTAACAGATGAACTGTTTCCTTTTTAGGGCAAGCAGAAGGGAACAGCAGTTGAGTTATGCACAGGAAAACCCTAACTGAAGAAGTGAGAGATCTGTAACAGTTAAAAGGAAGAGTTTGGGGTTTTTTTTAGAACGTGGTATTAAAAAATGCTTATCTAAGTATGCTTGCTCTTGAACCACACAATAGCAACGAAGTATGTACAAACCTAAACCAGGTTTGGGGGCTTAAATCACAAGCTCTGGCTGCTCCTATGTGCTTCACACTGAGCATCTCACCTTTGCCAGCCCCCAGCTCTGCTGGAAGCTATTGTCCAGCCAGGAAAAACACACACATTTCAGCACCCACACCACCAGCCAATTCATAACCTTCTCCACGGTTCTCCAGTGAGAAAAAACACTACCCTGGATGGGATTGTGACAGCTGAGAAACTACATATCCATCCCCTGTCACCCCTGCTCCAGGGACAGCAAACTCCAGCAGAGATAGGGCAGGCAGCTGGGGTCAGAGACATCTTAAAATAGCTGCAACTAAGATTCTAGAATTTAAAAGCACATCCTCAAGGGGGTTCCAGCAGAAGAACCTCAGCAAAGAAAAGCCAGGCAAAACCCAGAACACGTGAAACGCACAAATTTTCAGCAATACAATAGGGTAGCTATAACTAATAACACTGAAGTCAGCAGCTCAAAATTAGTAAGATTATACTATTAGTTGTAAAAACTGTCAAGCTGCTTACATGCAATTTTCAGGCTTTGCTCCGAATCTTCTTTCCTATCCCAAGCCTTTGAAAAATATAGTTGAATTTTATCTCAGCTGAGAGAAAACATAGTGCCCAGCAGAGACTGAACTGTAACTGTCTAGTTTACATCAGCCAAGCTTATTAATAATATCCCTGAGCATTAGCCTTGCATTATTGTTCTGTATTGTAGGAAACCCATTGCATCCCTTATTACATAGCCTAGACTATTCCCTAAAGCATTTCCCTGAAGAAATGCAATATTATTTCTTACAGCATATTTCAGTTTCATTGACCAGTCTAGTTTTATGGGACCCAAAAAGATGGGTATTTCCACCACGATTCCACTTGGAAAACTATTCTGTTCAAATAATCTACTGTTGTTTGGGGGTTTTCCTGGTATACAGCCAAAGTGATCTTTTCCCACCCTTTATTTAACTCCATTACTCTTACTCAAACAAATCACTGGCATGTGAAAGTATATTAAGTGAAGACATTTTTTCCCCTAAATACTTCAGTTACACACAATTAAGAGTTCACCAAATTGAAAATGCTAATCTTGGCTTTCAATTTTGCACGTGAACCAAGTTATCTGTATTAGCCAACGGAAAGTTGACTTCAAATTGCAACAAAAATGATCTTTCTCCAGCAGATTCAGTTAGTTTCGGGTGGTTTGTTCTGGTCTTCATTTCTTTTTAAATTCCTAGGATTTCTGAAAAGCACTGGACTACACTCTCTGGAGACAGATGTTTTAATTTGCTGCAGAGAAGTCATAAAGAGCAACAGCAGCATAATGCTGTCCTCATTAACCTCTGCAGATGGTTATCACCTGTAAAGTCCACACTGAAATGGTACAACTGCTTTCAGCAGCCAAAAGCTCACAGATGTTATCAGGACGGCTTTGGATAATATATTTCTTGCAGTGTTACCTATCATGTCAAACAGTGGACACATTTGTGCACAGAGCTGCACCTTTGTGGGAAGTTTGTGAGAGGTACAGCTCACAATCTTATGCCTTGTACCAGACCAGTCACAAAGTGTATTACACTCTACAGAAACCAACTGATACTTCTAAGCTGGAAAATTGAGTAAAAAAACCTACGCATGATCTCCAAACCCCAAAACTCAATTCTGCCAGAGGACTAACCTGCATTTGATGCTAGTTAACCCAAATAGTCTTGAAATTGAACTCATTTCAATAGACTGAGTATTAAATGTCATCCTCAACAGCTGATCAGGCAACATCGTAGGAAAGACTGGTAGGTCAAGAGGTAGAGCTGCACACTCGCTTGCTTTGGTGAATATTAACTAGGAATGTCTGAAAGCATAGCTATATGAAAACCTGATGAAAGCCATCAAGGCAAGCAAAACTTGACTTGCAGTCTCAGACTGCAGCTAAACAGGTTCACACCCAGAAAAGTAAAAAAGAAAACCCTAAAAGTTCATAGAATCCCTTGAGCTGGAAGGGACCCATAAAGGATTACTGAATCCAGCTCCCAACTTCAGTCCAATAAAGACTGGTTTCTGAAGTTCAAAGACACACAATTTCTCCTGTATTTTCAAAAACATTGAGATTGTTTTCTTTATACATTTGGATTTAAAAACAATTGCAAAATAATCTGCTTAAGATACCTTTTTCCACAACAAAAGCAATTCAAACCTCTTAAGATAAACCAGCTGATCAAACTCAGGAGCCGTAAGCTTTTAAAATTACAGATTAGAAAGAGTAAGTCCCAAGACTAAAAGTAGTATTTACATTTTTTCCACGCAAATGTTACTTCTTTGAAATTAGTTTGAGCATTAAAAGATTTCAACAGCTTTCAGCTTTCACAGAACCATTTAATGCTTCACAAGACTACTCAGCAGTAACCACTTCTTGCTTTGCAGCACCAAGCCCCACTGCTTCTTGAGCTGCTGAGGTGGTAGAACTCACTGCTCTATTTGCAACCTTGGACTGCTTACGCAGGATGAGACGGAAAGGGAGCAGGGGATGGTGCAGGTTACTCTACCTCAGGCTCCCCTGCTACACATCTTCCTCCAAAGGCTAACACACATCACCTACTCACTTAACAAAATTTGTGCAAACTCTGAGGATTAAAACTCAGGCCTAAGACTACAAAGCAACTGAAAAGCAAGGACTGCTATTCAAAGCAATAGGAAAAACGCTGTCTTGCAAAAAGCCCTAGTTACCAAAGCATGAATGTGTAAAATCTTAACTCACACCTTGTTGAACAGGCTGTTTACTCACATTCCCTCCGCCCTCCCAGCACAGTCTCCTTATGCCATCAGTTTGTTCCTCTGCTGGTAATGTTTAATTAAGTTTAAAAATAACAGTAAGGCAAACAGGCTGGCACAGGGCTGTCAGAGTGGCCTGGCTAGTCTGGGCACAGTTAAGATTTCAGTTTGACAAAAGCAACAGGGTTGATAAAAAGGCAGTAAGTTCTATCACACCAAACTCTTCTCGTAAGCTGCTTCAGCTGCCTTCGAGAGGCTCTTGCTGGCAACATACTCCAAAAACCACCATACCATGAACTACTACTGCAAGTAGCTCTCATTACCAGAAGCTGTGATTCCAGAAATTTTGCTGCACAGGCTGCAGATCACCAAGGCCACTGCCCACTGAAGTCTATCCTCAAATAAATCTAACATCCCCCCTCGCTTTACTGATGCCCTAGCGCAGCAGGGCTTGCAAAGTCCTCCACTGGCTATGGCAAGTAAATAATTTTGTTTCATCTTCAGTACCACCAAACAAGGCAGACCAAAAGCAGATGCAAGTCTGCTGTTTCTTCCCTCCCTTCAGGAGACACAACCCTGCTGTGAATCATCCTGACAAGGATCCAGTTCAGCCACAGAATACAGCTTTCACCAAAAAAATAAAAGAAAAAATTAAAAATGCAATTTAATATCAGGAAATCACGAAGTCAGCCAACACCAAGCAAATAAGCCCATCTTTACAAGTGACTCTGGAAACCTCCGTGAAAGCTTAGACACTATAATTTATTAGTTACCCAGAATAACATTTGACGATTCTACTGCCATGTACTTTTTCCTCTCACCACTCAGTGAGTACAGTCTCACAACTGCTGGAGGGGATAGCATATTTCCAAATAAAACTGGTATTAAAATTATTAAAAATTATGCCTGGCCTGTAAAACAGTATTTCAAACTACTAATCACAGAATAAAGGTCGATTTTGCTTGATAATCTTATCAACACAACTAATCATAGCAACTAACTATGGATATAAAGTTTTCCATATACAAATTCTAAGCAGGATACTGCCTATGCAAGCTTTTCTTCCACTTTTACCTGCATTATACTTTCCTCCCACTCCTAACCCTCTCCCCACCTTTTTTCTTTTTTTTAAGAGAACCACCACACTTCAGGAAAACATCACTGATAAGCAACACAGGAACTCCCCTAATCAGAAGCCTCTCACAGGATGTAATAGTATTAATTCAAACCTTCCAGATGCATTTACTGCATTTTTTTCCCCTCAGATCAGCCATCTGCCTGGTGTATTTTGCAGATCTTTCAAGAAATGTATTTATGCAAACTTCTTCAGTATAAGAAGTTTATTTCTTAAAATCATATCACCCACTGCAACACAAATATTCTTCAGCTGCCATTTTTAATTTTAAAAGTTTGTTTGCTATATGCACAGAGGTCACAAGCACTTTGACATATTCTGCAGAGATCAAAAACACATCAATGCTGGATTTTATACATTCTATTCCTCTGAAACCACCACACACCAAACACAGTATCAGACCTAAGAGTAAGATCACACCAACTTCAACTCTCAATACAGCAATGGATTATATTAACATACATTTACCCAAAGCAGCAAGGGATTTTAAACAATTTGATTTCCAGTGTAACATTTCCAGAACTGTAGTAGTATGACTCATGTCTTTAAATGAGTTCATACAAAGCAGAACTTTCCAAATGCGTCAAAAAAAACCAAAACAACCCACTTAAAATAGGTATGTATGCAAATTGCTGCAATTAATTTCACACACACCACAAACACAACACATTTGTTGACATGACTGTATTCTGTCCTCTGTTACAAGAACAGTTACTGGATTTCATAAGTAAATATCAGTGTGACCACTGGTACATACGATGCTTATAGAAAGGAGTTAAAGTTTAATATTTTCATGATATATTGCTCCATTGCAGAAGCAAACTATATTAAGCACTTGTTATCTAAATTAATCACAAAATAGTTCTGATTTTATCTTCAAGAGTTTCAATTACAAACAAACAGTGACTCTGAAATTAAACTCTAACAAAGTGCCATCTGTTTTAAAATTTATGAAAAAATGCCATCAAAGAGTGCTGTTCTGTTGCTGAGGTAATGTCTACAGATTAAGTAATTCAGAGCCCCACTGTGTTAGATGCCTCACACAGCAAACAAGTGTCTCTTCTAAAGAATGTTAACAAATTATTAGCTAGCTAATCTGGATCATTAGATTAATACATTAAGCAATCAAAGCAACAAATTAGTTACATTTAGATTTTATTTCAACTTAAACCAGTGATTTTTTTTCCACTTAATCTCTGTATATTGAAAAACGCTGTCCTGCACAGGCTACAGGCCATGCTGATGGAGAAAACAGACCCATCAATTAGAAACTGAATATGAATAAAGCAAGCCAGGAAAATTAAAACTTTTTGGACAAGTAGTTTTCCAAAGAAGTCACCAGCAGGGAACATAGAACTAGAAAGTATGACACCAGAGGAGAAAGTTATACCAGCTATTCCTCAGGCCAGAATGAGTTTGGCACCTACATTCAATTTCAGTTTTTCAGGAAGCAACAACTGATGCAACTAACCTCAAACCCTTCTAAAGGCACACAAGCCTAATTAATTTTCCAAGCATTTAATACACAAGTAAATAAGTCATCTGAAACAAATCGAGTTCAAGTCATCGCTCCCCCCGACTTTGTCTCCATTTGTAACCTTACTTATGAATTGATTTTGCAAGTGACTTGACCAACTGGTAAGTGAGCTTTTGGGAGGGGATAAATATTAAAGGAGCAACAAGGAAGGAGGCTGAAATAAACCTTGCCTCCCAAGTTTCACCCAGTAGATCTTCTCCACTGCACAACAGAGGCAGGTATAACAATAAGAGGTTCCCACCCTATGAACTTTGGAAGTTTCCCAACTGCTGGAGACATTTATTCCATAAGCAGCAACACTGCCTGTGCCAAGAACTTCTCCCTGGCACACAATTACTTTTTCTTTCTATAAAGCAGCCAGTTAAATTACACATCAAATGATAATTCACCTTTGAACTGCTTAAGAAGTCAAGTCACAATATAGTGCAAAGAGCAAATGTCACATGGACGAAGGTAGGCCAAACTGACAGAGGCTGTTCACTACTCAATTGACAAAGTACCACTAATTAAAGGCTCAACAGCTGTCTATTCCAAAGCAATCCTACAGCAAGACTACAATCAAAGTAGAGCTTCAAGTAATGCACATCAACTAAGTGAGCTGAGATCTAAATTTCAGTAAAAAAAAAATTGTCTCAAAAAAGCCCTCACAGACATACAAGAAGCAAATTACCATCTTAAAAGTGCTCACAAAACTCACCAGCTTCATTCCATCCATTTAGCAATGAAATCAAGGGAGAGCACACTTAAGACACTTTTAATGCATAGGAAGGAAAGGAAAAAAGTTA
>NW_009909681.1:0-3869 GCF_000696875.1 Nestor notabilis | reverse complement strand
ACACGACGCAGAAGCCTCTTTTATAGAGGCGAGAACTCAACACAGAAATCCTTCTCTCCTTTTACATTCCACATTACATAAAAAAAAAAAGTCCACTTTGAAATTATTTAGTTCATCTTTAATCCCTGAATAAGCAGCATGGGAAAGAAAGCAGCTTTTTTCATGAAAGCAACGGTCAAATTCTGCAAATAACATATTACATTTGGTTTATGTCACCTATTTTGGATGATTTCCACAGAAAGAAAAAGTCAAGTGACAAATGAGAAGTGGAAAGTGTGATACTTTTCACAAAAAAAAAAAATCAAATGATAAATGGCTTACAGGAGATACAAGGCAGCATCAAGGATAAGTAATCTAATTCAGGGAATTTATACATGTGAGGTCTCTAGATTATTCCATGCCAATGAGTTTCTGAATCAACTGAAAGAGTATCTCACTTTCCACTACATTTCCTAAATGCTATATGGAAACAACATTGACAGATACATGCCTGCTTGCAAAGCAATTCTTTGTAACAAACGAACAAAAAAAACCCTTTACAGCTGATACAGAATCATTTTAAACAGGTTAACACGCCCACATCGGGAAGTTATTAAACTCAGGTAAAATGGAACCAGGAGACTTGAGTGTTTTTTCTGTTTAACCTCTTTTCAACATTATACTTCTGCTAAAGTTTAGCCCCACCAAAGTTGAATAGCTAAAACATTACCAAGAGTTGAAACATTTACACAAAACAATACACACTCTATAACATAGTATTACAAACTGTTTAAGAAACACACTGAACTAGAGTGACCACCTTCTCTCAGTAACAACTACTACATCTACATTGCACTATGTAAGTACCTCCACCCCTCACACAGTTGCAACAATTCTCTCCTAAGTACAAAGCACAAACTGAAGGAGACACCCTACTGTCCATTTGAAGGGGCAGTACCAGTGGGAGCCCTTTTGATTTGGGTGGAACAAGAAAAATTAAAAAAAGGTGTCATAAGGACATAAGCACGCATTTTGCAGAGAGAGGGAAAGGAATCATGAGCCAAGGTATGAAAGCCTCTTGGAAAGCACATCTCTGGCGTGATGGAGCAGGCATTAGACAACCACTGAGGCAAAGTCCTTCTATTTCATCCTAAAAATACAGGGCTCAGGACATACACAACAAAACACACAGCCCATCTGGCTACCAAAATGCTCTTTTTCCTCAGTCCAGTGACCTCTGCAGAGCTAGGAGAAGGCCCCTTCAGCTTCATTGTGCTAGTAGACTTCTGAAACTATGCAATTACACAAGTTAATACAACATCAGTACAACAGTTGACCGTGTGACAGCCAATGCAATGGAGATAGTTAAGGAAGAGATAGCTGTCAGCAAAGTGCTTTGACATCCCCAGTGAAGGAAGGCCTAAATAAGGTGGGAAGGGAACAATGCTGACACTTCTCAACATCTTCATGTTTCAATCCAGGGTGCAGTATTTCAAAGATTATTTTATGATTACAAGTATTAGGTTACTGCTTTTTATGAGTGTAACAATCTCATTTACATGTCCTTACTCTTAACTGTGTTTTACTAAATACACAGGAAGCAGAAAGGGCAGCATGTTGTAGACTGCCTTTTGCAAAGAGACAAAAATGCCTACAAGCAGCCCATAAGCCTGTCACAAAAACTGTGAGGAAAAATTACCACAAATATCCACTTGTCCTCAACAGAAGGAAAAACAAACAAAAAACCAAACCGATCAACCAAACTGGGATGGGGCAGTTTCAGCAAGACTGTCCTGGTTTCATTATATCATGACAAGGACACACAGAAGCCTACTTCCGAGCATACCCCAGAACCAGGTAACACATTCAATATTTCTATCTGCAATCATTTCTATAAGAGCATAAGATGTAAAGAGAACATAAGATAGAGATACAAAGAGACTGTGTATGAAAGAGTAGGAAAACACAAATGCAGACAAAAAAAAAGGAAGGGTAAATAAAAAGATAAGTCAATGAGATCCACATGAAGGTTCTAACTACACTACCTATTGCTGTCCTCAGCTATTTCTTTTCCATTTTAACTTCTGCTGTTAATATCAACTGGTTTCCTTATCTTTCCTGTATATTTGTGTTTGATGCTTTCAAAGGCCCCAAAAATAACACATAAAAACAACATATAGAAAAAAAGAGAGGAATAAAAAGTCATTATCTAATATGTTATTTCAACTGAACATCCAAGAACTGTAAACTATACACACTGACAGCTGAAATTGGTAATTAGGCCAGAAAAACATTGGTGGCTTTTCAAATCCATTTTATATCTGTCTATAGTGTATTGAAGTTTTTAATAGCAACAAGTAGCTCACAACGCCTATGCAAGTTCAGAATGTAATGTTTTATTTTTGCTGACAGTTTAAAAGCAGACTGCAAAGTACTGAAGTTAAAAGTTTGGCAGAAAGCTGTTTATGGCAATATAACACCAAGGATATTTCTGGATATTTAAAGTCTCAGGTTTCCAGAAGAGAGTTACAAGTAGTTTCTGGTGATGTACCAAAGTCTGCCATGTTTGCAGCTTTATATATGAGGCATATTGTTTAGAAATTATTTTCCCTTTCCTGAGCAAACATCCACTTACAGAGTGGGGAGAAATACTGTGGAGTAGACACATACTGGAAATCCTTCACAAACATTTATGTTTGTGCTAGTCACACATCCCAGAAGGCCCAGATAGAGAAGCCAGGCAAAACACCTTCAGAAGTGACAGTGACTGCAAAGTGTTTCTCTAAAAAGGGGCTTTTTACTTCCAGAAATAATAAAGTTTATACTAGAAAAAAAAAAAAAAAACAAACAAATAACCGGGGGAAAAAAAAAACCAACACAAAAAAAAAACCAAACAAAAAACAACTCACAACCCTGGAAAAGGGAACAAAACCTTTTTCTTTTTTTAAACAGTTAAGCAAATGCCTTGGCCATCATACAAATGGCTCAGCTTCAGCACCACTGTGGTACAAGTTCCTCTAACCATATGGGAAATCTATCAAAATAATGCATTCTGGAGAACTGATAAGCATAAGGAATGACCCAGCTTGACTCTCACAGATTGTTCTTCCCGGCAGGAGGTTAGAAACAATCCTTTTTGTTCAAATACCATTTTTATAACTCTCAACACCATTTTACAAAGCAGGCTAAGAATACTTTCAAAAAGCAAAGCTACATTTTAAAATTAGCTGTTGATTTTAGTATATTGCAATCAAACAATCGTGAACTCATCAATAGGGAGCACATTGCTTTCTTTGTTTTACTTTTTTCCATTCTCTATGCTCCTTCTCAACATCTTGTGCTCTCAAAAAGCCTTATGATGCAAATTTCACCAGACTCCAGTGAATTTTGGTAGATGACATCATCAGGTGAAAACCACTATTAGTCAATGTCGTTTCCTGACCACGCATAAAATGGTGCAGGCAGCACACATGAATCAAACACGACCTCTTAAAACATTATTCACTTGCTGCTACAGCGTCCCCAAAAGTTTGCGCGGCCCGAAGAAGAAAACTAAACTCCGTATTCTAAATTTTTCCCCCAGGATGTGAACTTTTCCCAGAAGAAACTGCAGTTTAAGGTAACAACAAGAGCGTACGCAGAAGATAAGACATTGCAGCCAGTTTCGCACGAAGGCCTCACGCACCGTGCAGCCGAAAGCACTCATGCCAGGGCCTGCAGGAGCCCATTACGAAGCGCGTCCTGCCCAAGGTATGGATTCCATACGTGGAAGCAACATCAGTCCTCAGCCTCCTCCGTGCGTGGGGCCGGGCCGAGGTGGCTTCACGACCGCGAAGGCGAGGCGCTGAGGGGGAACGGAAGCGGTACCCCCAGCTCCCCATCAACACCCC
>NW_009909680.1:12891-22355 GCF_000696875.1 Nestor notabilis | reverse complement strand
GTCCCGGCCGAGCCACGCGCCCCGGCTTCGGACCCGGGGGAAGGGCGCTTGCCCGCGCCTGGCGTAATAGTAATTACACGCCTGGACTATTCAGATTATAGCAGATTTTAGCATTGCTTTGTCATGGTAGGATTACAGCAGATGATACGTTTTATTACACTGTATATTCGATTAAATGAGATGTACTGGCGTTTGCCTGAACTCGCTTGAATTACAGAATATAGCACCTTAGAGCTCTCGTACTGCCTTCAATACAGGCATCACCGAGTTATCAGCCGGGGGTAGGGCAGCTCCTGGCCCCGAGCTTCGCTGGCGCTGCCCCGCAGGCAGGGGCGCGTTTTAGCTCATCTGTTGTAGGTGACCGCCCAAGGCTCTCCCAGCTCCCACTGCCGCGGCTCTTGCTCTGTACCGCTGAGACCAGGCTCCGTACGGTGCCTGCCAGACAGCGATGGGCTGTGGGCAGAGGATTTCTTCCTGTAAAGCAGAAAACCGCCTTTGCTGTTGATCATGCAGGCAGTCGTGCGCGCGTGTGGATTTCAGTCACGCACAGAGACATAATTAGCCTGGGAGGTACTGAAGAACCAGAGAAGCCAGGCAGCGTTCAGTTAAGTTTAACAAAAGATGAGAAATAAAGAGAAGATGCTTTCTCCCTGGCCCCTCCTCCCTATAATCGCTTGCCTCCAGCTGCAAAGATGCTGTTGCTCGAAAGGGGCTGCTGGAGCTTTAAGAGCCGCTCCCCCCCTGCTCCCGACAATGGTCTGAGCCGAGCTCTGCTTCCCAAAGCAAAATTTGTAATATGCCATTTTTCCCATGGATGCTTCTCCTCTTGGCTGCTGACGAAGTGACCGAAGAAAATGCTGGTGCCAAGCAGCCAGTCTTGCCGGAGAACGGGTGCGGGGGCTTGGGGTTCCTCGGAGCAACGCCTGTGTCACCATTGCTAGGAAGATGGTCCAGGAGTGCTCGGCTGTGTGAGTCCCCGCTCGAAGCCGGTGGAGACTGCGGTTGTTATTGATCAAGTGAAATAGCAGACGCCGAAATAAAAGCCACTAGGTACTGAACCTTCTATTTCTGAGTTAGACATTCCCTCCTTAGTCCTGCTACCCTCCGAGAGGTGAGATGCAAAAGCAAAATCTTGCTCTCTGCCTCTTGCTGTAAGACATGTATGGTATTTAAATGCATTTCTGTAATGGAAGTTGGGGAATTTCAGACTGAAAATTGTGAAGTCAACTTCTCGTTTTTTTGGTGTGGTTGCGGGATATGTGAGGCTGGAGGGATGACATAAAGAACAAATAGTCGGAATGAGTCCTTTTTTTAAGGTACTGTGTTAATCACCCCTCCTGTGTGGAAGGAGTGCAAGATGCTTCTGTTAAAGGTGATATCATAGTTTTGTGGACTGTGGCAGGTAAGGAGTTAACTAGGAGGAGGAATATGCATGTAATGCAACTCAGACAATAGGAAGGATTTTCCTTATGGAATTACACTGTGCTGCCTAAGAGCGATCTTGCTGAGAATCTGAAAAGACAATTGCAGTAAGAAGTGGTTTTATCAGCCATTATATTTATTTAATGATTTTGAAAAAAAAATAGTTTGTAAATCCAAAATATCCAGAATGATCCAATGAAATGAGTTTTCCAGCTGATGTCACAGTGGACAAGCTAGAATGTATGGTAGTTAGATTTCTACTTCTTTTTCCTGCAGCAAAATTACAAGTAACTTGAAATGACTCCTCAACCTTGGTGAGCAAATCAAGCATTTGAGAATACAGAAAACAAGGTTTTAAAACCAGTTATGGACAGAAAGGTGAGGGAGTAAAATTAGATTCACATCTAATTCACATAGTAGCCTTCAAGGTGAGCAAAATGAATGCTTGTCTAAGAGCCATTGTCAGGCAGAAGCCAAGTAGTATTCTGGCTTCTCATTCCCAGAGCTTGCCAAAGTGAAAGAAATCCAGCTGGTAAATTATGCCCAGGCTACATGAGATTGCAGAGGTGTTACAACATTCACTTAAAAAAAATAATTCCAAGACTCTTGTACAATTGAGGTAACAGGAGATGTCAAGTAGGGTGGGGTCTCACGAGAAGAAAGATGACAACTTTTTAATTTTCCATCTTTATATAGGATATGTACCACATATTTCAAATAGTTTTAGAAAGTCAGTGTTGAAGATGCACTTTTGCACCCACTCTGTACATGATTATCAGGATCTGTAGACAGAAGATAAGAGAATTGCTATCAATTTAGTTGTTAGTGGAGTAGTTCTTGAAAATGAGCTTTATATAACTCAGTTTTAACTAAGAGTAGGCATTTTCTGTGCCCTTTGTTGCAATTTTTATCCGTTCACTCATTTGAATATCTAAATTGAGCTGCAGAATTCATAATTGAGCTAATATTGAGTTCACTCCTGATGGAGGCATAATGCAGCTAATGCTATAGATTTGCTGCGACATTTTTTCATACAACCTGAAAAATCTTTCGTGCAATGAGAATGAACCACATTCTTTCCCCCTCTCATGGAACAGATAACTTAAATAGTCTTTGCTTTTTTCCAGTTACATGTTGTGTGCTTAGAGGGGAAACCTGTTTGTGATTTCTCTTAATATTGTAGGCAATGGTCTCATAACATCCAATGTACTACCTAGTCATGCATAGCATATATTTGTGATTTTAATCCTCCTGTTTGGAGGTAGTAAAATGACAAGAGGTTGATGGTTTGCTTGTGTTCCTGACTTTTTTGAACCATCTACACTGATCCAAACCCACTTAAGTCCATGGTAGAATTTGCATGAATTCAAGCAGTTGTTGGATTAGGCTCCCTGCAAATGATTGGAGAAAACACTGATCTAGGAACCAATCAACCTGGAATAGATTTTGCAGTAGATCGTGTACAAGATATGCAACAGACAAGGAAGAAAAGGTATTTAGAGAACTTTAATGTGCTGCTTCACAGGCTGCTGTCTTGTGTGGCTATGATACCTGAGCGCTTCAGGTCTAGAACTACTATTAAAATAAGTGTATGGGCTTTGCTTCAAATTAGAAGAATTCTAACATTATTACATTGCCTAAAAGTCTTTTTCTACAGAGCATGTATGTGCTCAAAAAAGTTGCTACATTTTAAGGGAAACAGTAATTTGTCAGTATCCTGCTCCCCCTTCAAAAGTTTTCAGAGAGTTTGGGATAGTTGTAGGGCACATTCAGTGTCCACTGCAGTTTGTGTGTTCTCTGAGCAAGGGAGTTGTAATGTTTGCTCTGTGGCTTCTGATGAATCTAAAAAACAGTGTTTGTGTATTAACTGTAAAATGCTGGTGACTTAAAGTAAATGCATTTTTCTTTGAGAGTTTGCTTTACTTACATTCAGAATACTGAGTAAAGTGGTAAACTTTTTACTGCAGAGATACCAAATTCAGTACCAATAGAGCTTTTGTTTTTCAAGAAAGAGAAGCACATTTAAAAAGTCTTATTTTTGTAGACTGACATCAGTCAAGCATAGCTCTAATTAAGTTGTATTACTACAGAGCACGTCAGCTGCCTGCTGGCAAAGGAACACATAATTTATCTTTTCTTCTTCTGAATAAAGAGGTATTAATGAAGTATATGTCACCTTTTTAAGCCCTTTCCCTCCTCTCCTTCCTCTTCTTTGTAGTCCTGGCTGTGCGGGAAGGCTTATACATGAGGGCTTGTTCTTTTATCATGGACTTCTGTGGCCTTGAAGATAAGGGACAGAGGTGTTTAATACACCACTTGCAGTTCTTAACACCAATGGAAAGAAATTCCAATGCTCTCAGTGTTCTTTCTTGGATGACGATGTTCCCTCACATGTAACTCAGCGTGCCTTTGGTCATGTCCTGGCAGAGCAAGATGGCTGCCACTTAGTAGTGGCTTGGTGCTACGGTAGTTATGTGACCTGTTCCTCGCTCTTGAGGGCCAGGATGGTTAATGAAGGTCTTAATTATCTGTTCCCTCTCCACTTCCATTCTTCCCCCAACTCCTTTTCCAACTGAGTTTTCTGAGGGCACCAGCCTGTGTTTCTCCTCCAGTGGCACGAAATGTTGCATGACTTACTAGATGCATGGTTGGGTACCGGTGATATAATTAAGTAGGATTTGAGTATCAGATTAAGAAACCAAGTTGGATGTCTGAAGTACACCTACTTCATCTTTTCTTCCTTCTTTCATGTGACAGGGGTCTTAGTAAAGAAATCCTTAGTAAATTACTTCAGTGGGAATTTACTCAGTTTCTGCAAAGCTGACTCCAGATAGCTCGTTACAGATTTCAGAGTTTACTCAGTTCAAAATTGTATCTTTCAAGAAGAAACCAAGTCTGCATTTTTCTTGGTTCTTGGGTTTGTTTGAGTGCTTTTTATTTACTTTTTTATTTGTTTATTTATTTATGTATTTATTTATTAATTTATCTATTTTTAGTTCTGGATGAGACTCTGATGTGTTCTTCTTTTTATTTCTCATAAAAAGCATGGTCAGAGAACTTCCTAAATGTACCAAACATCTCATGGCTTTATGTATGTTATAAACATTGATTTAATAACAGATGATGACCACTGAATAGGTTCAGTGGAATTTTGGGGGAAAACATTTATTTATATTTACTGATTTTTCCCTTTAGATTCTAGAAGGTGCGTATACCACTTAACTACTGTCATACTGTACGTATATGTTCTCCTGCCAAGCTAGGCTTCAGCAGCTTTTCAATCTTTATTCTAAAAATAGTTTTTTCATTATTTGCTTTACTATGATTCACTGGGTAGGTGAAAAAATATAAAGCATTAACATCTTTCTTTATTCCTTTTTTTTGTTTAAACCATTTGAATGATAAGTAAAGCCAGAATATGTGAGGCCATAAAAATTCAGTTATAAGACTTTTAAAACTTTTAAATGTTCTGAGATGTGGCATTTTGACATCCAGTATAATATTTTAGGTTTGATGGGTTTTGTGTGTGTGTGTGTGTGTGTATTTTCTGACAAAGAGTAATTGCCTACCTTTCAAAAAATAAGCATAGATTTTCTTTATATTTGGATGTCTAAAAAATACATATTTTCGTTTCTCTTTCTGATATGGTTGTGTTTTCAGATTTCTTTAGTTTGTGTTTTTTTGGGAGGGCAGTTTCTTATTTTTTTAATGTCACTGGGAGATCAGGACTTTTAGTGTCAATAGCAATATCTGAAAATGTAGCCATACTTGTAATCAAGTATAACAGAGGTTTATTTTTTAGTGCTGATTTTTTCTTTGTCAAAGTTTTCCAAGTATATAGAGCCCACCATTCTCCACAAGGCAAAGGCAGGCCATCATAGTAAAATAAACTTTTTTACTTTTTTCTTTTTCCTTTTTTCTTTTTTTTTAATTGTTCTTTTTTGCTTTTTACTTTTTTCTGTTTTCTCTTTTTTCTTCTGGTTTTTGTTGTTGTTCATTTATTTAGTTACTTATTTATGAATGCAATGAGATGAGCCACAATATATTTCATTCTTTTTAATTCCAAATTTCTCTCCAGCCTTATTTAAATATATAGTAAATTTCAGAATCTCTGTGGTAAATGAGTGAATTCTTTAAACTTAAAGCTCTCTCCAGACACATGGAATTACTTGGTGTAGAAGGGACCTTTGGAGGTCATTTGTGCCAACCCTTTGCCCAATGCTGGGCCAACTGCAAAATAAGATCAGGTTGCTCAGTGCAGGTTTGGAAAATAAAAAGAAGTTTCAGCAATCAGTGTAAATTTCTGAAGTGTAATGCAGATATTTATACACTCCAATGTCCTTTATATTTTGTCACATTACCTGAAAATTACAAGAGAAATAATTTTGCAGTATAGATTTGTGGCAATGCAATTCAAGCTTTTTGTTGTAAACTTCAGAGAAGGGGTTCCAATGCTTCATGCACATTGTTGTTTGTCTTCACTCATTCTTCCTTCACTGTTACTGTCTGTTCTGAATTATTTTTCCCTAATAGAACTCATCAAAGCTGCGTAACTGTAATTACCTTCTAGTTGATAGGAAGATACCGATTAGTGAAAGCAGTACTGCCCCGGGATAACAAAAATCTTAATATAGGAGCTGGCACACCAAAATGGAGAGATTAAAATGTATGCACAGACAGATTTTTACATCTGAATTTCAGTGTGCACATGGAGTTGAATGAAGAACTAACAGCCTGTTATACTGTATAAAAACAATTCAGAAGAGAAGAGGGCCAGGAAGCTTCCTCCTGATGTTTGATCTTTTGGGGCTGTCTCTGGTTATATATAGTAATCGGTTGTATGACAGGAGCAGGATCTCAAACCATTGGCTGATAAACAGATTTAGAAAACATGGAATATCCAGATGTATTATGACTGTATTTGGTCTATCCAAAAGTTACAGTTTGGAAAATCAAGTCCTATGAGCCAAATCAGTCATTGAAGTGGTAAGAATGGAGGACAAGAAGGAAGTTTAAAGATGATCCATTATTTATCCTGCTGAGTTCTGTTCTGAGTAGAATTGATGCCTACATGAATTAATAAGAACTCTGTACCTGAGACAAATACCTGCTACATATGCATGGATCTGTGATTCCTGACTGTATATATGTATATATCCAGCAAGTTCAGGATGAATCTGACCTCTCTCTATGAAAATTGATTCATGCATGTATAGTGAAACATATCTGACATGTATCAAAAGTTCTGTAAGCTCACAGATCATCCACAAAAACGTGTGTGGCATTGTGGGTCTAAACCTTAACAGAAGCGGGCTTGCCAGCAGCCTTATTCTGAACCTTTGAGAACTGCAGCATTGGATGTGGCTGCATGTCCCTTAAATATAATTGAAGAAGGCATTTTTCACAGAAAGAATGACTTATTCTGGTTATTTTACAAGAGAGATCACTTTCAGTGTCTAATGGTTGAAATCCTTCCTGTATAAAGTATATTTTAGCTTAACACAGATTTATGGTCTGCAATTAGTAGGGCAAGAGTAGGTAGCTACAGTGATTCCTTCAGATTTCAGTGTATGAAATATTGTAGTTGATTTGTATTATGAAACCAGAGTAAAAATTGCCAGAGTTTTGGTGGGTTTTAATCATCAAAATGAGGCTTAAAATTCAAAGTTACACAGAAGGAAAATCAGAACGCTCTCTTTCCCCATTGGAAATTCAAGACTAAAATTACTCATGGTATGACCACATTAACAATCAGACCCAACTGTCATAGCAATACTATCTTTATCTTATGTTTTAATGAAAATTCCTCAGTTCTTTCCATCTGTGTTGTGTTGGCTTGGTTCTCTATGTGCGTTTGGTGTGTGCAGACTTAAGTTCCTTTCAGCTACAATTAAACTGGAAGTTTAAATCTAATGCCCTGACCCTGTGCATGAACCACATCATCGTGTGGTTAACCAGGGGTTATCTAATACATGCACACACCATCAGAAGGCTCTGGAAACTTCAAGAACTCTTGTAACTCCCTGACGTGATTCACTTCCTATATAAAGATCCAAATGCAAATGTGCCCTCCTATTTGTCCTCAACTGCATGTCTTCTGCTACTAAATTGTGATCGGGCTGTTTGATGACACTCTTCCTCTATTTTTGTTGGTTTGAAGTCCATGCTCTGCTTTACCTGCCCTAGCTTTTGTTGCAGCCCCTCTTGATGAACCTCCCTTTTGTCCTTTTTTTTTCCTTCCTTTTAAATTTCTTCAAATATTCACAGTATTTTGATTCCTTCCTGCTATCAAGCAGAAAATTGATAAAGAGTGCAATAAGGTCTTGGGGAAATGGCTCTATTCTTGAACATATGCTGGAAGATGGCCAGCATTTCTTGGAATGGTTTTAAATGGTGGCAGCCTTGGGACATTGAAAGCATCCCATCTGCTGGCCAGTACGAGTGATAAATGCTAGATAAAGTTTTGTTGTAGGGTTGTTTGTTTTTTTTTTTTTGTTTGTTTGGTTTGGTTTTGTTTTTAGTTTTTTTGTTTAAAAGAAGAAAAAAAGGTAAAAGAATGCTTTTGTAAGGGCAAGAAGACATAAATCATAGTAAGTTGGAACAGCATGGCATATATGTCTTTCACAAAGACCTGTAAGAAAACTTTCTTTGGGACCACCACAATATATCTGCAGTTGTTTGAAATTTTGTTGTTTTCCTGATTGATGACCAAGGAATACCCTGACAAGCTGGCTTCCCTTCTGAGTTGTTCCAGGGGCCTTGTTGGCTCCCATAAAAGATCCATGTGAGGGCATGGCCCAGGATTCTCTTTTCCCTTGCTCCTCATTGTTGCAAGTATCAGCGCATCCCTTTCTGGTGTGACCTACCAGCATTTCTGATCTGGCCCAGGTTAGGATACTGCTTTTCTGTATTTGTCTCCAAGCTTCGGGTGGGGAAAGGGAGAGGGTGCATATGGTTCCAATGGAATAATGGCATTGATCAAACTGCTGGAAGGCAATGCACATTACCAGTCTGACTGTAAGAGCTGCAGTCAGATACCGGATATAAAGGTTCTCCTGGGGCTGTGAGCTATGGGAAAAAACTTCCAATAGAAACTGCCTGCATCTGGAACTCCACCCATTTTCCCTGCTCTCTGTGGTCTTACTGATAGCCCAGTTTTTTCACTTGTGCCATGTCATGGTTGTGCAGCCCAGGCTTCCAAAATGAGCACACTGCGTGGTCCACTCCCCTCCCCGAATGCAGCAGCTGAGAGGGAGAAGGTGTGGTAACAGTGCCATGAGCATTTGACCCATGGATTCCATTGCAGCCCCACAGCCACTTACATATATATGGCTTTTCATATCGCCATAATGGCTACAGGAGGAGATTTTCTTTCTAGTTTAAATAGAAGGAGCTGAGATAGCTATAGCTGTTTGCACAGAGGTTTCCCTACCTGTTCCTACACACATACCAGCATGTATGAAAAATTGCACCGCTCTCACTCTGCCACTGCCTGTGAGCAGTCACAGTGTATGCTGTGCCATTCAGACCATAAATGTGATCTGCTGTGCAGGACATTGGAGGTAATTTCTTGAGTGATGAAGGTTCACCGATGAGAATCCCCTGGGGCAGGAAGTGTGCTCCATGAGATGTTGGTGATCATAAGACAAGAAAGATTCAGTGACAAGCTGAATTGTTTTCTTTGGTCTTGAAGAATGGGCACCTTGGTCTCTGGCCATCTACTGCATACTGAAAAGTTATGATTAAACTGAGTGAGTGACAGATAGCCTTGGATGTTTTAGTTGTCCCTTTACTCTCTGTGACCTTGACCATCCCAAACTGTTTAGTCACAGGTAAGATCTACGTGGAGATGCTCCACAGGGTGATGGCCGTCTGCTGCATGAAATGTATTCCCACAACATTGTGAGAGGTTTGTGGAAGCAAGACAGCAGCTCGTCCCTGCTGGTAGTCCCACATATCATGGTATGTGTGGACAATGGACGAAGCCATTACATCAGCAGGGAATACCCAAAAGATCTTCTGCCTCTATTGGGTAATTGCAG
>NW_009909680.1:0-12810 GCF_000696875.1 Nestor notabilis | reverse complement strand
AACTACCCAAAAGATCTTCTGCCTCTATAGGGAAATTGAAGTATAGGAGGGTGGGTACTCATTTATTCAAACTGTCCTGTTGGTCCCGCTGAAGAGTGTAGTCACTCCCCCCACCTGTGGTGTCTCACAGTACACAGTGTCCATACTCCAAAGAGGAAGTCCTAGGTACCATGAAGATCAGTTGGTAATGGTGTAGATGTTTGTCAGCTTGAAGGTGTTTTTGGCAGTGGAGGCACTGATGTGTTCACATCTCAATATGAAAGGACATTATGGAGCTTCCTAGTGGAGCCTATAGTTTACGAGAGGCAAAGGTTTCTGGAACAGAAAGTTTTGAACCTCATGAGTAATGGAGATATGCAGCATTGAATCAGATAATCCTGAGTAAATATACCTGACCTAAATATATTAGAGATGTGAGGACCAATCAGTATCTATCGCTTTAAGCTATTAACTGTTTCTCTTGCTAAGAGAGAAATAATTACTAAGTGGGTAATAGCCACAAACAATTTTTGTTTTGCATCCGGTCCAAACACTTTAAAAACAGGATCAAGACCTACCTGAAACCTCAGAAGTGAAGCTATTGCCTGTAAAAGTTATGCAGTAGTAGCTGATAATTCATGCTGAAATACCAGTGTTTGGTGCCAACTTTGCTAGTTACCACATCTGCCAAAAAAGTGAAAATTAAGGATGCATGAAAATTCAGAATATGATTGAGGTAAATCTTATCAGCAAGCAGTTTTATAGCACAAGGGTTGCTTGTGGCTTAGTGATAGTAGGAGGAGTTGGTTTTAATGAATTAACAAGAAGTGTCTGCTCTTTTGTTCTCTGGTATATGGCCTGTCTTTAAGTGACATTCTGTAACAGCTAGATCTTCCATTTTTCATAATGCCACTTTCACAAGTTCCATTTTCCTGCTTTGGAAAGCGATCAAATTTAAGAAAATTTAGAGCTAATCCGTTATAGTAGTGAGACTAAAATGGTGAGAATGTTAGATGATGACACATTTAACAGTGAAAATGTGTCAACCACATCTTGTAGACAAAGATATGTCCAGAACGTCCACAGCAACCTTCTAAGCAAAATATTTTAACTTCCAGTAGATCTACCTTGATCCTACTTGTTGAGATAAAAGGCTTCCAAGAGTTACTAAAATAACAGAATATCCAGAAATTAACTCTTAAGTTAATATAAACTTAAGATTAATATAACTTAAGGTTAATTTAAACTTACAGTTGTGTCTGCTGTACTTCTTCAGTCAAACTAGAAAAACTATTTCTGACTCTGGGTGACTGTCATTGGGTAGATGTCACCTATTAGTAACACAATTTTTAAATTTTTTTAAATTTTTTCGTTTAAATCTGAACTTTGAAACCAATCATATCTTTGGGTTTGTTTGGGGATTTTTTGGGGTTTTTGGTTTTGTTTGCTTGCTTGGGGTTTTATTTGGTTGGGTTTTTTTCCTCCCATTTGCTGGACCCTGTATCTCATAGCATAAGCTTCTCCCCATGCGTGAACTAGAGTTTGAGATTTACTTAAGAAGCTTTATAATGGAAGAATGGGACTAGATGATAGTTAGGGACTCTGCTTAGGACTGGTTTTAGGCAAGAAACAGCAGTGATTCTGTCCCTGGTAATTTAGGGATGGTAATTAGCACTATTTTTAGTTTTTGACCTCTTACTGTACTAGCTCACTGGAGAATAATTTCCCCCAAGGGTGGGAATAACTACATAGAAAAATAGATTAACCTGGTATTGCTAAGGCAGCATGATACTGGATCAATGGTTAGCCTAAGCTGTACTGTAGAAACGCCTAGAGGAGAACAAAATCTGGCAATTAATGGCAGCTGTTGGCATCAGTACCAACTATTCAACAATGACATTAAGTAAGAGAGGGGAGAAAATCAACGATAAAGGAGACTACAATTGCAGAGGAAGTCTTTTCCGTCATTTTAAGAGGGCATTATTTGCAAAACTATTAATTTAAAATATTCTGCTACCCTCCATCTCCTTCCAGTCATTCTTCTCTCTGTTTAGGAAGCGCATTCAAAGTCTTTGCTGTGTGGAATTAGTCCCTGTATTTAATCCCTGTCTATCAACCATCTGATTAACATGGAAAACACAAAGTTGAAAGAGGGAACAATGCAATAATCTGCTAACTGTGTCCATGTGACAAAGTTAATTCCTTTTATGAAATCCCTTCAAATGTTTTTCTGCTGAAGAGCTTTTCCTTGATTTGTGTTTTTTTTTAAAGAATGATGTGTGAAGTGATGCCAACGATAAACGAGGACACCCCGATGAGTCAACGGGGGTCCCAAAGCAGCGGCTCTGACTCGGATTCTCACTTTGAGCAGCTGATGGTGAACATGCTGGATGAAAGGGACCGTCTCCTTGATACTCTTCGGGAGACACAGGAAAGCTTGTCACTTGCACAGCAACGCCTACAGGATGTCATCTACGACAGAGATTCCCTCCAGCGACAGCTGAATTCAGCACTGCCTCAGGTACGTAGAGTTTATAAAGATTTTTTTTTTTTTTTTTTTGAGGTTCACCGATTTTCGACTTGATGCTACTTACTTTAACCCTAATCAGTATTTATTCCTTGAGGCCCAGATTCTGCTGCCGTTGAGGTTGACTGCAGAACTCCTATTGATTTAATAGTACCTGGTTTGACCTCTTTGGGTCCTGTCTTCTCTTCAGAGTAGGAGTAATGCTGTCAACTGCAAGGAGACCAAGATGAAGGCCTGTAGCTACTGGTTCTTTTGGCTGTTGCACTAGCATTTACAATAGATGGAGGATCATTTAAATTGAAAATCAGGTGATAGGAATGAAAAAAAAAAAAGAGTGAGGATGTTTCTTACAGACTGCATTCCGGAGTTTCTAACAAGCAAGAAATAAAACTAGCTCATATAGGTTAAATAAGGTACTACACAAACCCACATGAGCAAGTGATATTTGTATTCATTAGTTTTTAAATAACTACATAAATCTCATTATCTAAAATTACCTTGGTCTTTTTTAGGAACTGCAAAATGAATTACTTCAGTTAAAATCACATTATTATATTTCATTATTATATATCAATTGGTTTTTTTCAATACACTAGCATGAAAACCAATGAAACATCTTAGTTCAGTCTTGCCAGAGGTTTAAAATATACCGTCATCGAAACCACATTTTTTCTCCACGTTAATTTATTTGCATCTCTCAACTGTCACTTACTAAAGAATTTGATGGTAGCCGTGAGAGCCTGGGCATACTTGCCTGGGAAAAGTTCTAAACCTGTTACTGATTAGAGAAGAAGGAAGACAGATTCAGTTGTGTAATTAGAATAAGGAGATGGTAAGGATGAATCAAATGAGTGAGAAAGTTCTTAAAGACAGAAGATGCAAAAGGCACCCACTGGAGTAGGGAACAGAAGCAGTTGCTTAAGGGCGTACGCCAGTAGGTGGTTGGAATATCTTGGGCTAGGGCTGAAAAAGAGAGAGAGAGACTCTAATTATTTGAAGAACAGCATTACCAGTTTTAGCAATAGCTCTAGGCAATAAGAATGACTATACTTGGCTTGGGTAAAACAGAAAGGAGTAGCAGTGATCTTGATATATAGTAGAATCGAGGTGCTTTGGTTTTGTTGAGGGTTATTGGTTTTTTGGGTTTTTTTTGGGGTTTTTTTTTGGGGTGGGTTTTTTTTTTTTTTTTCATTTTTCTCTAATCTGTGGGCAGTTGTGCTTCAATTCCACTGGTGTCTTTTCATAGCAGAGTGTAAAAGAATAAGTGAAACACAGCATAGACTGTGTTTCAGTCTTTGAATAAATTCAAAGATTTATTGCTAGAAATCTGAAGAAGAGGGGAGGTTCCGCATCTGTGAACCTCCATGCGGTATGCCACTTAGTACAGAGGCACTCTCCACTCAGCCCATAGTGAGGTATTTCTGTTGAGCTATAGCAGGTGTGTAACCCTTGAAATTTCTGTCTCTCATATAAGCAAAACTGCTAAAATGCAGGAGACTAGCTAAGGAAAATAACATTCATAATAAATGTGATACAGAGCCTAAAAGAAACAGAAATTCTAAGGAACCAGACCATGATATTATTTTAATCTTAATTTCTTCTAGTAAATATTGGTATTGTGTGTTTTTGAATGGTAGCTGAGCACCCCTAAATGTAATTGATTTGTTGGGTGAACACTTTGCACTACCTTGTACCATTAAGAATGCATATTTCAGATAGCATTCATCCGTGTATCTAAATAGAGATGCATGTTTCACATGAGAAACTGTCTGACATACTGCTTACACTTTAAAGCAGAACCAGATTTTTTTCTCATCGATTAGGTTGGCTAGATCTTCATGTAATTCAGTGTTTCTATAAGTACAGAATATTAGCCTATAATATTCTAGTAATACAGCCTTTCAAGAAAATAACTTCCTTATGACTGCCATACTATTTAGCTTCCTTTATAGACTTAACATATTCCGAATAGTACTTTTATAATTTTCTTTTTTGTTTATAATTTTATGAATGGCAAGCTTGCATTGCTGGTGGCCTGACATAGCCCCATGACAATATGTTACCCAGTGCTTTTATTGTGGAGAGACATAAATATATGATGACTGTGTGATAATTATTTAGTTATAATGTTACATCTAATGAGACTTGCTTTATCAAAAAATATTTTTTAACGCTTTATTTCTTTAGTGGTTTTCAAAGTTCGGTTATTTCTTAGCATCTACGTGTTGCTTCCCATCTAGAAAATATATATTGACACAGTTATATTCCAAAGCTTTTTTTTTTTTTTTTTTTTTTAAGAACTCTGGTTTTGTTGATTGTCTTAAACAGTTAAAAATACAGTCTGGAAAAATCGTTACACTTTGCATAAATAGAATCTTAACAAAAAGAACCTGCTTGAAAATGGAAGTGTTTATTAAGCCATTGTAAAAACTTGTCTGATTGGAAATACGAAATAATTGATAACATTAAATATGAAGCTTGACATGTTAGTTAATGCTGCTAAAGCCATAGCTGTTAATGCTATAGCAAAATACGAAGTATGACTAACTGAAGATGGCTCTAAGGTTTTACTGATCTATACTGCAACAGAACAATGTATAGTTAACTATGTTTTTCACATTTAGGTTACAGAAATATAGATGTCTTGCTAATCGCTAGCATTGAAGTAATTTTTATTTCCATTAGATTAGTAGTCTTAACTTTATGAACATCTGTGTTTAACTGGCCAGCTATGTTTGAGGAAGGAGGGAAAAAGTGAGCATATAATTACAGACCAGTCAGGCTAAATGTAGTAATAGAGAAGTCTTTAAAACTTATTTTGGGTTAAAAACTAATAATAAGTCAGAAAGTTAACTTTAAAATATTACAAGGGTGTGCCAAAATTATGTTTATACAGAATAACTTAATAACACTCTTTGGTACCAGAATTTATTGACTATGAAACTGAACTATGCTATCCCTAAAACAGATCTCTTTCAAAGTGGCCCCATTTAAATTACTACTAGATATGAAGTGAGTAAGAAAGAGTAAGATAATTAGTAAGGTAAGTAATAAAAGAGAGGAAAAATTTTCAGTTACGGTAGAGATGGAAAGGATGGAAGAGGCTACTAGTAATAGTAGTTGTTACAAATGTGTTTGGGGAGCACGCTGGAGGAAATTTTAGATGACACAAAATTGAGTTGAATAGTCACCTAAGGGAATGAGTATGATAGTACATAAGAATAACAGAGGTGGGATGATATTGAATGGCACAAAGATGAGGGGTCTATATCTAGCAGTTAACAAAAATTTATGTTCTGACCTTTTAGGTAACAGTAGGAGAGAGGGAAAATACATGTTATACTATAGTTGTAGGCAGCCAGTTGGAGGTGGGTGTAAAAAAGGCAAGTATCATTCTGAAATGTGTTGCATAAGAGATTTCTATTAGAAGTAGATGAGAATGCCATTAAACCAAGGGCTGGTTTGAACTTTATTGCCTGGGTTTTGGCTCAGTAGTGATTGAGACCAACCTTAAATTAGAAGACATTCAGAAAAAGACTGCTAGAGCAAAGAGGCAATAACATGTTCTGCATGAAAACACTAACTGGAGTTTTCTTACTTCTGGGAAAAACTGAGTTGAGAGGGAATATAGAATCATAGAATAGTTAGGGTTGGAAAGGACCTTAAGATAGTCTAGTTCCAGCCCCGCTGCCATGAGTTACTTCATAAGTTTTCTTGGAGAAGCAGGAAGATAGAGTGACTATGTAAAGAAGAAAGAAAGAGTTTAAGCCAAAAATAATGTTGATGGAGGAAGAAATGAATATAGGGTACCATGAATAAAGATGTATCATTCATCAGAAGGTCTTGAATTATCCAGAAATGACATTCAGAATCCATCTTTCATAGACAAAGACAGTGAAAATCCCAAAATGTTTTCAACATCAAGCTGTTGTGAAAGACATTGTATATCATAGTACCTTTGGTTAACCTCTGAACTTGACCCAGAACACCCCTTCCTGTTCTTTATTTCAGAATTTACTGTGGAGACATTCTGCTTTGTATGGGATCACTCATACAAAGAATGAAACATGAGTCTGAATATTTTTACTAGAGCTATTAGAGTTACGTGGTAGTACAGTTAAGTTGAGAAGCATTCTGTGCAAAATAAGTCTTCTGATACCAAAATCTAGTTCACAAGTGGTCTTGTTTGTTCTTCCCAAAGCTTCCTGTTGACAGTGGAAGCCTCCAAGGAACGTGTATTTAGGTCTGCGCTGCATGTTCCCTTACAAAAGGAATTTATTGTATTTAGGTCATGACTCTTGAGTCCAGCAAAAAAATATAAAATTGCTCAGTACAACATAACTCTAATAGGGAAGCATAGGCTCTAGATACAGTATGTTTGTGTGTTGTTGGAATAAAATTAGATCTCTTGCAGTAGCATAAAATGTGGTCTACTAAAAAAGTTGGAAACTAACTCCTGTGTTGAGTAGTAGAAAGAGTAAAATGTTCAGTTGCAACTTTCTCAAGCATATTTCGTCATAATCTTTTCCAAGCTAAATAGTCTAGAAAGTGTCACATACATTAGTTGCCTTGTAAACAAACATGGAAGAAATACAATTCTTGTCATTGTAAGACTTAGATTGAATCATAAGAATCATAACAGTTACAATAATTATAAATATGCTCTGATAAAAATGCTGAACTAGGTTTGTTTTGTGGTTGTTTTATAGTTTCATTTAGTCTTTAAAAAATGTTTCAAGGTATGGAAGATGGTGAGTTGTTATTTATATGAAGATGTTCATAGGTCATCACTCTCTAGTCAAATATGTGTATTTTGTTCACGAATAATGCACTTGCTCAGTGATTTACTTAGAAATTAATCTAATATTTACAGGATCCCAGAATGGCTGAGATTAGAAAGGACCTCTGGAGGTCACCTTATCCACTTTTGCTCTAGCAGGGCTAGGAAGAACAGGCTGCTGTGTTCTGCCTAGGACTGTGTGCAGATGGCTTTGGAGTAACTCTGAAGGTAGACTCCACAACTGCTCTGGGCAACCTGTGCCAGTGCTAAGTCACCCTTACAGTAGAAAGTGTTTCCTGATGTTCAGGAGGAACCTCTTGTGTTTCAGTTTGTGCTGATTGCTTCTTGAATATTATATTACCAGAAGCAGGGATTACAGTGTGGCCCAGTCCTGTGGCTGTGCATGATGGTAAAGTAGAACAGCTTTGTGAGCGCATGAAAAGGCTTTCAGATGCTGAAATGAATCCTGATTGTCAGTTAGGACAATTTCTCAGATAACTCTCAGTCTGTCAGTCTCTTTCTTCTGTCCTGCACTGGGAATTTATCTAGACATTACTGGGCTCATTATTAAAGGATTGATGAAAATGTGAAAGATCTTTTCACTCAGATGAGTGAGTTACTTTCAGTTTGAATCTGAACTAATAACAGAATTATATTGTGGATAATTCTGAGAAAATAAGTTCCAAATTAAGTTTTCAAATACAGTAGTCTGATTTTTAATGCAAATGTTTATAGAATTTTAATAAAAATACTGAATTCTTTTAAAATCCTTTGAATCAAAACTTTAAAATCAATGACATTGCAATGACTTTTTTGGGAACCTTTGTGCTTATTTCACAAAATCAGCATATTTAAATTTTAAATGTTGCTAAGGAGTTTTTATACTTCAGAAACTGACAGAGCTTTGGGAAATGCTGTCGCAAGGCTGAAAAGCCTGTTGATGATCACAATTTGAAAGCAAACTTCATAGGTAAACTATTATTCCAGGTGAAAATGGTAGATCATGATTTGCATTCATTAATTAATACTTTGATATTTACAGTAATACATTGATTTTGTTAGTCTTTGAATACAAATTCCCGTTTTAGAGAAAATTCATAGGTGATGGAAAGGTCGTACCATCACTGACATTGCTGTACTTATGCTGATAGAAGACATAATTCTTTATTTACAAAATCTTTCCTTCATGTGTTTTCATCTCCTTTTCTGGGCAGTTGATGGGTTTTTGTAAAGAAATTCTAAGTTTTGTTTTGTTTTGTTTTTTCATGGCTATAACTCTTTTCGTGTTCTGATGATCAGAATCTGCACTTATGCTATGTCTTTTATGGTCCATTCATTCTGACTAATAAAGCTGTCTAAAAGTTAAGCGTTCAGTCTTAATCACATAGAATCTCTCTATAAGAAAATGGGAAAATTAGGTCCGTCAGAAAGGACAGTTAGTTCGTAAGATGGGTAATGCGAACCCGGAATTTATCTGTGTTTGTTTTGGTTTTCTTTCATGACTAGAGAAAAATCATTAATGCCTAACTTGGGTGGTTAACTTTTAGACATCTAAACTTACAGGAAGTGAATTCTTCCCTGCATGGGTATAAACCCCCTGAATTTAAAATGACTACAGCAGTATAAAATTTGCTATTCATTGGTAGAGATCATAGAATAATATATACTAAGAGGGACCGTTAGAACTCAAGTGGTCCAAACCCCCTGCAAAGCACACCTAGGAGAAGGGTGTTTCTGAAATACATATTAATCTGTTTAATAGAATCATAGAATAGTTTGAGTTTAAAGGGAACTTTAAAGGTAATCTAGTCTATCTGAGATGGCATCCTCTCAGAAATTCTACAGCAATAATAGACAACCCTGTTAATGATAGCTAGCAAACACATGTATAACTTTTTATTTGATAAAATATTTAATACCAATTTACAATTTTATGGAAGACCTTCTAATATTACATATACAATAGAACAATTGAATTGCCTGTTTCTGTACTAGCCTCTTTAGAGTTTTATTGAAAGTATCTTTGCTATGAATCTTTACAGCAGACAGTACTAAAGAATTAAAATCACACTTGCCTTTTAGTCTTGATAAGGAAGATCTTGGTAAGGAAAATAACATGGAAATGGCTCCATTTTCTTAATCTATTTCTATCTTTTTGTTTTTATTTCCAGCAACTTTGAGTGTATTGTGTTTACAGTGAATATCTATGATGGAGACCTAAACATGTAGTTCTAATTAAGTATAAATTCTTCAAGATGTTGCCTTCCCCCCTTTCTCCCCCCCTAATAAATATTATCATTAGCAATATTTGAAAATCTGTTCTTTCTGGATATAGATAGTAGGATTGTTTCGGGTGCGAGATTGCAATGCTAAACAGAATCATTTGATATCCTCTAGTACCCCATAGAGTTAAGCTAAATTCTAATTGTTAGTGACAATAATTTAGTAATAAAATCAGTAAAAGAAATATACTAGTAATCATTAAGGTTTTATTTCTTCTAATATGAGACCACTTATTTAGAAATGATTACTGGAGGCATGACAGAAGGGAAAATCCAAAGAGGGAAATGTAATGACGTTGTTTTATTGAACCATTTTATGTAATGTGATCATCAATATTAAGCTTTAATAGGATTGTGATTAGAGAATTTTGTTGATAGCCGTGCAGTTTCTTCCAGTACTGATGAACAATGAATGTTTTACTGCCAGGGACTAGAAAGGTATTGGAAGACAACAGTAGGTCAGTAGGGCCTTATTCTGAGGTTGCATTTTCTGTGTGTGCCTATAGTGCATAGATACAAAAAAAGTGACATACATATAAGTAAGTAGAGCGACATAGTTACAAAATGAAAAAGGTCGTCCAGAAAAAAAAAAACCTCAACACATTTTTAAAGAATTGAAAATAAATTTTTCTCTTTTAAGATTAAGCACTTGCTAAGCAATTTCAGGTATTTGCTGTTTAGTTAGAATAGTTTGACCCATGGTATTGTTCTTAAAATAGATTTGTTCTTGTGGTGGAGATGAAATGGTAGCTTTTCTTCCGATTTTATTTCTTTCTGGCTATGCTGAAGAACATAGAGTACTAATAGCATCCTGTGTATTTGAATGAATAATCAGTACATTTTAAAGTATTAAAACCCTTGGCTTGTACAAATGGCTTTTGTAAGGTCTCCATCAATTTTCTTTCTAATTCAAGGTAAAATTTTTCTTTTTTTTTTCTTTTTACATTTCCACAGAATAATTTAAAAATAATTCCAAGAAGTGAAATGGAGATCCTGTCTCATGTGTCTGATGTGGAAATTCCAAGTTTTTTGTGTCAGAAGTCCAGTGATGCACTCAATATTTATGTGTAAAAATTAATCTCATTCAAGTGCTTGTTGCTATCTCTAGAAGATTTCCACTGTGTTAGAGAACAGTTGTTCAGACTTCTAAATAAAAATGTCTTCATTTTCAAGTGTTCTGAACCTATGCAGATCCCACTAAAATCAGTCCAAAGATAAAGTCTTTGTGACTTCCAAAATCAGTTTAGATTACTAAATATGAACATAAATATTTTCTTAAATTGGAATGATGCTTTTCTGCTAGTTTACCGTTTATCTCAATATATTAATATTAAGGCAAGCATATTGTTACAGGATTTAAATGTATCATGAAGAGGCAGAGCATCTGGAATTCAAAGGAAACTTGGCATTATTATGTTACAATGGTTTAAGTGGAACACAAAGCTGAAACACTAGTTGTGTCCAACCTTAGAAACATTTAGGAAAGATTTAAGTGTTACCTTCCTCAGTCACTTACAGAACATGTATATGCAACTGTTCTTTTTCTACATAAAAGTAAGTAAAAGTTGTTTGCATAGTATTAAATATCAAGGTTACTACGGTTGAAGACTCTTAACTAATATTATCCGCCAAAACACAGTGTAGCTGTATAAATCGTGTAAGTAGGACAATGCTTTAGCTGGCTCCTCTTGACTACCTTATTTTTAAACTGCCAGCATATTCACAACAGAGCACAATCATAGGTATAATTGTACGTACAAGTAATTACTTCAATTCTTTTCAAGTATGAGTTTATTTCCTTTCTCTTGGAAGTTTTGTGTGTTCAGCAACATATTGCAAATATTTATCAGCAGGAGACTTTCTCTTAAAAGCTGTAGACTTTGTAATAAATACTTGATGACTAAAGACTGATGAGACAGTATAGCAGAAGAAAAAGCTGGGATACAAGAAAAAAGACAGAAACATAAGTATTTAGAGGAGGAGGAGCATGTTGTGAATGCCTGAAGCTAGCAACAAGTCTATGTTCTCCCATTTCATTCTATATCTGCTTCATACACCATTGCTATCAATTATTTTAGTTTGAACCAGGTACATCAACTGCTACATTAACTATTGATGGCTCATAATCTGAATGCTTATAAAGACACAAGACTGAATGTGAGATAAAAATACAATGGTGCTGGTCAACAGAATGGCACACAGATGGTTACCACATCTTTATAAATGAAGCTGTTTCCATTAAAATTCTAGACAAAATAGTTTTCATAACAGCTACAGTCATGTTTAATTTTTCTAGTTTTCATAACAGCTATAGTTGCGACAGCAACAGTCATGCCTGCAAGTGGCATTTGGACAATGGCCTGGATATTATTTAAGTTGGTCAGGCAGTTCGGAATAGACGGTCATTGTAGGTCCCTTCCAACTGAACTATTATATTCTGTTCTATGGTGAAAAACTGGAAAAATAAGGCAATTTTGTAAAGCTCAACTCTGACGGGCTACTCTTTGCTCATGTTCCTTGAAAGTGAACGGTAGAGACTTAGACGACATCCAAGAACAGCACATCAAGACAAAAATGCAAGGCAAAAAATGTAGCTTCTTTAAAATACACACTCCTTCCTTAATTTCTCTATTAAAAGCAAAGAAAATGCAGAACATTTAAGAATTGGCTTTTAGAAGTGTCTTACTCAGGGTGTCTTCTATGTTAACAAATATTTACCTAAACTAACAAGTATTTGCTCAAAACAATAAAGTTTTATTAGGGACATGAGTTTTTCTAAAATACACATAATTTAGCTCTCACTGAAGTTTGCAGAGTTTTCCTATTGACTCTTAAGAAAACAGGTTTGCTGGTGTTGTTGAATGTGCATCATTCACATGATCCCTGGGACTCTGAACTTCTACGGATAGAAGTTAAGGGAAAGGTAGAGCAGTAACCTTATTTTATGTAATATCCTTTAAGATAAGTGTTTCGGGTTTTTTTTCCCTAGTTAGGATCATATCACGCTTTCTTTTTAAATTATTGTTGGTCTACTGCATTCTTTACCATGTATGAGTTCTAAAACAAACCCCATTATATTGTGTCAGTCAGTTTGTTATGACAGTCAATCATCTGTCAAAACATAATTTAAGTAAGTCTTGGAGACCTGCAGTAAGGTCCTCTGTGTAGGTTGGTTTATTTGAACTGATGAAGTAACCAAAATTACAGATTTGTTTTTTCCTGAATGTTTGTTGTTTTGTTTC
>NW_009909679.1:12541-12774 GCF_000696875.1 Nestor notabilis | reverse complement strand
CCTCCGTCGCACCATGAAGGCGCTTCTGTTCGCTGTGCTGGCCGCGGTGCTGTGCGTCGAGAAAGGTAAGGGCGAGAGGGATGCTCACGCTACTTACCCACCACCATCATCGCCAACCTCTTCCCGAGGTGCCACGGTCCCTCCCCAAGCCTGGGTTTGGGAGCTGATGGGGTGTGTGTTTGTGTGCTGCGTCTTGCAGGGTTGGTTCTGAAGTTGAGGGTTGCAAAGGTGCT
>NW_009909679.1:12206-12473 GCF_000696875.1 Nestor notabilis | reverse complement strand
TCCCTCTTGAAGCACGAACTTCAGGGCTCCTGTGCCTGTGGAAGTGTGCATCTCCAGATGTGCATGGAGGTATCTTAGAGCTTTTCCCAGTTGCAGCACGAACAAAGGCCAGGGCCGGCTCCGCTCCCCCTTTTCGGTGCAGCAAGCCGGGATAACGGCGCCGGAATGGGCAGAGATGTAGCCAAGGGGAAGGAGGGTGGAGGGGAGATGGAGCCCAGCCCCGGCAATGGCTGATAGACAGAAGTCTGGGCAGAGACAGCCGTGAAT
>NW_009909679.1:0-12160 GCF_000696875.1 Nestor notabilis | reverse complement strand
ATCCTTCGGGGCAGGCAGCGGTGGCCAACATGTGGGGCGGTGACCCCCAAGGGACCATGCCCTGTGGAGCAGTATTTGGGGTGCCAACCACGCTGAGCAGAGCGTGCTTCCTGTTGCTGGGTGTTAAACCGCAAGTTACCCGAGTTGCAGGGTCTGCAATCCCCGCCTTCCCGTCGACTCCATTCCTGACTATCCAAACTCCATGAGGCGGTCCAAAACCCCATATTGTTTCCATATGTCGATGTTTGGAGAAGCCAAACAAAGAGCAAACGGGAGAGTTCTGGGCCCTGCTCAGAAAACACGGGCCCTCCTTGTCTCTTGAGGATACCGGTGAGAAGAAACTAGTTGGTTGCTGCCTTTCCCATGCCCTGCTCCCTTTGGGATCCAGGAAGCAACTGGCAATCCAAGCGCTGGGTCTCCGTTTGAGGCCAGCTGGCGTGTGCTCAGTTCCCGCTGGGAGGATGGGCTGTCCAGGCCAAGGCAGTAAGAGGTTTCATGTCCCCCCACCTCCAAAAACCCTTTCAGCTTGAAAGTCAGTTCTTAGCCAGGCAAAAGGGTTGGTTGCAGATAGCTTTAACCCCAAGTGCTTCCAGCACATCCAAAGCTATTTGCAGACAGGCTTTACCCCCTGCTCCAAGTGCCCTAAAAGATCTTGCGTGTGATCCGTAAAGGATCTTTTCTAGGAGCTGTGGAAAAGGAAGAGCGCTCGGCACAGGGACTGAATGGAAGAGCTGCTGAAGCAACAGCGTTTTTCACTGCTGCTCAGCTTCAGAGCGGGCTTTTAACGGCTTTTCTTCCTTTTTCCCCTTGCTCTGTGCAAGAATGGATCCAACCTCTTATCTGAGGAATTCCCCCAACTGATCTGCTCTGCTTTGGGAGCTCTTTGTTCCTCGGAGGAGCCGAGCAGCAAACGAATAAACACATGAATTCGCGTGCACTTGGTGAAAATGAGGCTTCCCTTTTGCATTGTTCATTCTTGGGCCTTTATTTCTCCCCTTTTCTTTTTCTCTTTATAGCCTTGAGCTCCAACTCTTTGCTCTGCCTCCAGCTGAGGCACAATTCTGCCACCTCTCTTGTGCCTTTTGTCTAAAGCACTCAGCCTGCTTCTCTCTTTAACTCTGCGGTGGGTTATATAGGGATGTGTTTTGCTGGGGCAGAACGTGGCACTAGTTGGGAGTTATTCCCTCTTAAACTATGTTGAAAGACTCGCTTGTCCTGGAAAGATTTTTGCCTATATTAAGGCAAGGGGTAATTTGTAGGTGCGACAAACATGGGGACAGGTAGGAGATGCTGTGGTAGGAGCACAGATTTAGTCATGTGGCAGCAAATTTCATGCCTAAAGGTGCTTTTATGTGCATGTACAAGTATTTCTGATGTGCTCGTAGCTGGAATCTCTAAGCCTCAATGAATAGCACTGCAGCACTGGACTCGTGGGTTCAGCATAGTGAGCAAATACATATGGGGACATATGTCCTGCCATAATGCCCAGAGGAATTCTGTAATCCACTTCATTCCTGGTGGCAGGCAGGGTTCCTGCAAAATGGGATGAGACAATTTGCCTCCTCAGTTTGCCCTCAGGATGGTTGCAAGGAGAAGGGTTTGGGACAGGTCACTCCAGAGACTGGAGAGCAGAAACATGCTGGGGACGAGGGAGCAGCAGAGAACTGGGCTTCACTACGAGGTCCTGGGCTGAGCTTTGGCCAACCCATGGACAATCACAACCCAGGGACAATGACAGGCTGCAGTCTTAATGCCTGGCTCTGTCCTCCTCCCCCTGACGTAGATCCAGAAGCAAGGTCCCCTGATGAATCTCTCCTGGGGCTATTGACTCAACTGGTGGCCCTGTAATCCTGGTGCTGGGTGTAGGTTGTGGCTGCTGCATTGGCATGCTCAGGTTTTGTTGGCAGGCTGATGATCACTGGAGTATGTGTATGACAGCCCAGGAAATTCTTGCTTAGGGGGTTGTGGGGTTGGCTTTGTCTCCAAAGCAGAGTCCTTTGGCTGCCCTACTCCCACTAAGTCTCCCACTAACCCGTTTTAATCTGTTTCCTTAAGATTATGTTTTAGTCTTTTTTCCCTGCCATGGCCATGGCTGCTCAAAAGTCATTCCTCCGAGAACAATTGATATTTTTTCCCAATTTCCCAACAAAAAGCTTTATTTGCCCAAGTGAAAGAGTATGCAGGAGAACCTCAAGAGATCATGCGGTCCCATTGGTCATGCTGCCAGTATTTGTCCATTCTTCCAAATACTCCACGGCAGGGACTGCTGAGCCTCAGTGAGCTCTCCCAGGGCTTCACCTCCTTAGGGTAATCTGTTTGTGGTGGGGGTGGGGGGGGGTTTTTTTTCTTGCACTTCCCATCTTGGATGAGCCCCCATTCCATTTTGCATCCTGTAAACACAGCAGAGAAAGGCAGCGCCTCATGGGAGGGCTTGTCTGAGCGCTCAAAAAGCAGAGCCCTCGAAACCTCGTGAACAAACCTGATCTGTCTTCATATGTAGGTCAACAACTGCGGTGTGGCTGTGATGTTCTTGTATGTAAAACACAGGCAAGAGCATCTGGCCACTGCAGAGTGCACATGTCCCTGCTGAGTCACAGATCCAGGCTCTTTCTGCCACCATTTCCCACCATGGAATGCTGTTTTCCGGTCTTTCCTCTTTCTTGGGTAGATCTGAAGGATGAGGGAGGGGGAAGTAGCTGGTTCAGTCCATCCTGCTGGTATAAGACAAACCATTTTAGGTGACCTGCCATGGAGAATGCGTGGATTTCTTTGCTATCCCCCTGCTCCAGCTTAAAAGCTTGGTTGCATGTGCTGCCTTTGTAGTGTTACAACTCCCTGGGTAGTGGGATAGGGCAGGTCCTTGCAGGTCACGCTACAGTGCTGCCTTGCTCTAGCTAAGAACTTGTTTCCACCACGTGCACTAACTCAAGCGTAGCCTGAGCTTTGTGCCCTGCTGCCAAAAGCTCGAACCTGTGGTCACGCCTGGAGCATTTCCCATCAATGCCCCTGGTAGTTGAGCTGAATAAACCCAGATCTCAGGCTCTAGGTTACAATCCTGAACTTGCCTCTGCTGTTTAGTTTCAAGTTGGTAGCTCTAGTTTGAACCCACACATGGGGCAAACAGGAGTGTGACGTAAAGGTTTACTTGTGGTTGTATTGAGGCTTCAGCTGACAGTTGGTCCTGCCAAGAGCTCAAGATGCGTCCCTTATCATAGAATGGTTTGGGTTGGAAAGGACCTTAAGATCATCCAGCTCCAACTCCTGCCATGGGCAGGGACACCTCACACTAGAGCAGGTTGCTCCAAGCCCCTGTGTCCAACCTGGCCTTGAACACTGCCAGGGATGGGGCAGCCACAGCTTCTCTGGGCACCCTGTGCCAGCACCTCAGCACCCTCACAGGGAACAACTTCTTCTATCCAACCTGAACTTTCCCTGTTTAAGTTTAGACCCATCACCCCTTGCTTATGTTTGAACCCATCACTCAGCCATTTTTTGGGGGTGGGGGGGAAAGGCAGGTTGGTACAGCCAAAATAAGCATGGCTGTGGGCAGATGCCATGTGTCAGAGGTGGGGACCACCACGCAAGGAGCTCCTCCCTCCATCCCCTAACTGCTGTGTGCCTTTCTCTTGCAGCCCACACACTCGTCTGCTTTTCCTGCTCGGATGCATCCTCCAACTGGGCCTGCCTGAAGCCTGTCAAGTGCGGGGAGAATGAAAACCACTGTGTGACAACATACGTCGGAGTAGGAATCGGTGAGTGGTGACAGCACCGTCGTCTTCTGCCCCTCTTGGCTGCTCTCCTGGGTCTCCTTGTGAGCTGCGGGAAGACTTTCCTTCCTTTGGGTGGGCAAAGGGGAAAAGTTCTGCTTATCAGGCAAGTGTCGGACCATCCCAAGAGATTTAGGAGGCATGTGCTGCCAGACGGAGTCAGGTTAAAGCCCACATGCCTTCACTGACGCAGGGAATCCAAAGGGAATTCCAGAATGGGGGCAGGGAGCTTGCTGGTGAATAAGTGAAAGTGTGGAGGATGCTGCAGGTTTCCTCTGGAGGAAGCTCCGGGGTTGCCCTTCCTGCTTTTTGCCTTGTGTTTGGCTTAGTTCATCCCTCACTCCCGCCTTTGCTGCTTCACTCCCTGTGGATGAGGCAGGGTTGCCAGGAAGGGAGATTTGCAGGTGTCCTCCCTAAGAGACAGGAAAGATCTGGTGGGGTCTCTGCTTCCTGAATGCTGCTCCTAAGGGAGCAGGCTGCTCTGGCACCATTGCGGAGTCCAGCTTGCAAGAAGGAGGGATGCTGCATGTCTTGAGCCCTTGATGTGGGTGGGTTGTGTGTGCACAAATGGAGGCTGGGAGCTTTTATCAACCTGTTGTCTTAGCACAGTGCTAATGGTTTCCTATTTCCTGCTGCTAAATGTAGGCTTGTGCCTCTCGCAGCCGACGATTGAAACACAGACTTCACTCTTAAGTGCCTCTCGGTGCTCTATGCGCCCTGTGTCTCGCATGAGGAATCCCAGGGTGAAGCTTCAGTGAGATACTTGAGATTCTTCACCGGAGCCGTTGGGGCCAAACTTTGGCTGACAGCCTGCAAGGGGTGTCTCTGGGGTGTTGCCTGGTTTCTAGGGTCTGTATGGGAGTTTATCACGGGTGTTGAACTGGCAGAGATTACTGTCATAGCCTGACGCCGAGAAGCACTTCATCCTCTCCGTGCCGCCTGTGATGCTTTGGCTATTTCAGTGCTGTTATTTCCTTTGCAGAGCAGGTGATGGCAAAGCCGAGAAACATTCTAACCCCAACCTCCTTTTGTTCTTCTTCCTTTCCCCCTCCTTCTCACCCTAAATTCAGGTGGCAAGTCTGGCCAGTCCATCTCGAAAGGATGCTCTCCCATTTGCCCCAGCGCTGGGATTAACCTCGGCATAGCGGCTGCCTCCGTGTACTGCTGCGACTCCTTCCTCTGCAACATCAGTGGCTCCAGCAGTGTGAAAGCCAGCTACACGGTCCTGGCCTTGGGGGTCCTCGTTAGCTTCATCTATGTCCTCAGGGCTCGCGAGTGATGGGGCTGGCCAAGGAAGAGCCGTCTTCCACGGGCCCTCACAGGTCTCATTAGCCAATATCTTCTCTGTTGCTGTCTGCAAGGAGATCCTCTACTTCTCAACAGGCTTCCAAGGTGGTTGTTTCCCAGACTTTATGCTCTTCCAGCATCGGAGACCTGGGCGGTTTGGCCAAGCTGTTCTCTTCCTTCTGTGGACATACCCCGCTGCACTCTCGCACCTCCTTGGCAAAGGTGGATCGTTTTGGAAGGGTTTCTGCTTTTATACCTAATATTCCCCCTCACCCTCATTTCTAAGGTTGGTTAAATCAAGGCTGGGACCCACTGAGAACCGATTGAACCCCAGACACCACCCGGTCAAAGCGTTCAGACCTTCCTGCCTCACCTCTATGGAGGTGCCTGGCACCGGTGTGCTCCAGCACATGGATGGCCCGGGCATTGGGAATGCATGACCCAAAGGGAGACACATTCCCGGCCCCTTGCAGCTGCAGTCTCTTTTTTATAAAATCATTTTGTTTCTTCTGATCCTGGGCTGACTTTTCTGGAAAATGACATGTCCTTTTGTCCTTCCGAGCTCTGTAAGTGCCAGACCTGAATAAACATGCTCCTGTTGTTACCTGAGGTGGGACGTGTGCTGTGTGTGTTTCCTTGCTCCAGACACAGAGATTAGAGAAGCTCTTATGGAAAAGTCAAATGTTATGCCCGTCACGAGGGCTTCTTACTCCTCTCGAGTGGTTTCATCTCAGCATGCCTTCCAGGTCACCTCTGAGCAGCAAGTCCATCTCTTTCTGACACACAGCTTGCTTCACCTCGCTTGGGAATCACCTTTTCCGGGTATATTTCAGTGGAAAATGCCAGTTCTTGTGGTCTGAGTCAACCCCATCACTCCTAAAGGAGCAAGTGTGCAAAGAACAGGACCTCTCAAAGGTAGCCTGCATGATACAAAGACTCGGTGCCTCAGTTTCCCCACTTTGGACTTACGATGGTGACAATGACATCGGTACCTAAATGATCCAGGGCAACAGGTCTGCAAAACTTAGTGAAGTCAGATCCTTAGGTTCAGCCTGCAGTCCCTGGCCGATGGTGCAACGTGGACTGCAGAAGGTGACTTCGCCACCAACCCTGCCACTCCAGCTGTCCTTCAGCTCCCAGCATCTTCCCAGGTCTTCCAGCAACGTTGCTCCTCGAAGCGCTCAGCCATCCCATGGGAGGTGTGCCCTGCCATTTCTGTGTTGTGCTGGTTTTCCTACCTGCTTTGTGGACATGCTCGACACAAACCAAGCCAAAATTGAGCCTTAAACTGTCAGGTGAAAGCTTGCTGTCACTTCCACTGGTGGATCAGAGGTGCACTGGGCTTTTTATTTCTTCTAGCAGTAAAAATGAGGTGTAACAGTGGCACTCTTTAGTTATGCCCTCCTTGTATGTGGTTCTGTTTTCTGTCAAACAAGAAACAAAAGCTGCACACACTGGTAAATTATACCTTTATCCCCACTTAAATGAGTGAGAAACAGCTTCCTTTGGAACATGGTGTGCAGATGTATGGAAATACTTGCACCAGAAGTGGTTACATGCTTTTTCCTCCTCCTTCTCCCCATCTTTTAATTAAAATGACACATACTAATGACAGCCTTTACAACAGGAGGGACTGATCACATCGTGACGTGACCCACAATTAGGTGATGAGCTTGGTAAGAATGCATCGCTCGTCTCCTTGGTCCTTAGATGTGCCTTCCTCTAGTTAATACATCCTCCTTTGCCTGCTGGGACCACAGGGCTTGAGGTGTGCCACCAACCTCTGCTATGCACATAGAGAGCAGGGAAAACTGGGGAATACATGGATAGAAATGCAGTAAATATTCCCTAGTTTTCCTCTGCCTGAGCCTTTCTCCCAAAAGGGTTGTAAATCTCATTTGCAGGGTTGTTTTGTTCCTTGCCATTAGCTGTGAGTAGATGCTGTAGTGAGACTAAGGCGGACCTGAAGTACTCTGCCTTGCAAGTAATGAGGCTGTAACTCTTCTAAGTCACCTGGTAAAAGGTATTTTGGTTTTGGACTCGCACCACCTCTGCTGTGAGCAATTTAAAAGCCATCAGCATAGATAGCCATGTCCTAATGCCTCAGCATAGCTGTGTCCTAATGCTTGTTCATCCCTTTACGAGGATGCCACACTGGACAACCCCATGGGCTAAAGCAGCAAGCAGGGTTATATGGGACCTGGTTGTCTCCTCTAATGGCCATCTCCTTCCTGTCTCAGCATTAGAGCTTTGCTCATGCCAAGGGCTCAGTTATACAAGGGAGCAAGGGCTGGTGGGAGGAGCATTCAGCAAGCTACTTGTCCTATACAAATAACAAGTTATATTCATGGTATTGCCAGGGGACACATCTGAAGGTCAGTTCACACGTGTTTTTAAGCCTATAGTTGATGAATAGATTGTGGTTTTCCTTCCCTTTTCACTCTCTTTTTGTCTTTCTTCCTCATGTGCTGTGTTCCTGTGTGCTTAGCCTATGGAAGAGGAGATATTTCAAACACATGTGGCAAAGATCTCTGGCAGATACATGTATATTTGAGAGAGCAGGAGGGTATAACAGCTTGTCAAATGCAAGAGAAGTTACTCAACAATTGAATCCAAAGCATCATATGATCAGTTCTGCCAACAATGTCTGATCCTACTATGGATGACATTTCTTTGCCTCCAGATCCCCAGTACCAGGAAACATGTTAGAACCTCAGCTGCTGTAAAGCCCAGGAGTAAAAGGCCTGAAAATGCAGCTGTAGTAATTAAAAACATTAATAATAATAAAGAAATACATAGCAAGACCCCAGCATTTATAGAGCACTAAAACTGGTGACTTGTTAAACAAAATGCCTGCTTTGGAACTTGAGGGCCGTGGTGGGACAGCCCTTAAGTGCTTTGAATGTGTTCACTTGGTCCGTGGAATTCGAGATGGAAATCTCAGCAGAGAACTTAGATCTTCATCTTTTCTGACAAGACGTGAGGTTATAACGGGAGGCAGCTTTGCTCCAAGCAGGCATAAAATATCCTGGAGCAGTTTTCACTGGGAAATAAGATCTTGAGTCAAATATCTGCCTATTGTGGAGCTAATGAGAACATGGTTTCTGTGCTTCTGTCCTGGAAATGGCTGTATTTCAGTGGCAGCTGCTGCTGTCTACCACTATGCCAGCGTTGCAAGGGCTCTCATTGTGTATTGTCTGTAGATGCTTAAAGCTCACTGCAGCACCAGCCCTTTCCAGCCAAGTCCATTGGGTTTGCTGTTTGCCAGAAAGGAGGACTTAAAACTGAACAAAGCTCTTCCAACTGTTTTTCTCCTTTTGGATATCGCAAACCTGATGTGACTTCCTTGCACAAACAGCCAGAACAAATCAGGCACAGTTGCTTAATCATTACTCAAAGGATCCACATCGTTATTCAAAGAATGTCCTTGCTTGGTGTGAATGTACTCAAGTTGTGGGCTGTTTGGAGTGACTTGCCTCCCAGGATCCCTGTTTGCCATGAAGGAGGCTGTGGTCCCACCATGCCTGTTGGTAGCCTGGTAGCTCTGGTCCTGGTGGCTGTGCCTTCTTGCAGGACTGAGGTATCCATGCTCTCCTGTTTATAGGAAAGGCAGATGTGGTGCACATCTGGATGCTTGGGGCTTAGGGCCCTATCACAAGCCCTTCTTTCCTGTGATCCCAATGCTTTTATACCTTGGGCTGTGCTTTCACTGCTGTCCTCAGCGATGAGGTGCTGTGGGTCCCATCTGTTTGGGGTGAAGATGGCTCTGACTCCTTCCTTGATCCTGGAGGGGTTATTTCACCCCTGGAAAGCTGCTGTTTGAGGCTCTCAACCTGGAATGGGAACAGACACACCCCATCTTGCACTGTGGGAGTGTTGTGGTGCACAAGGAAGCCGAGCCCCGGGTCGGTCCTGCCATCTACTGGCTTTTGCCAGCCTCGGTGGAGAAGCTTTGAAGCCCAGATTGCACAAGGAGGAACCCTTGGCGTATGAAGTAGGGAGTAAAGAGCTACAGGTGAGCTACCATTGACCAGATAAGTGCATGTGAAGCAGAGAATCAGCGACATCAGGAGGAGGCTGAATGTTTTAATTTGTCCAGATTTAGTAGTGTAAATTGAGAAATGAAAGGCTTAAACAGGCTTCCCAAGTCCAACATCTTCGGAAGGAACACTTTTTTCCAGCCCAAACCCTACCTTTTCATCACAAGCGAAACACTTCATGAAAATATAATAAGGCCAATAAAGTGTTGCAGGAAAACTATTGACACATTTTATTTCAGCTTTGTTGGATGATCTCATTTCACTGAGATGGTTCCACTGCAACGTCGATTTTACTAATACTTGTATGTGAGATTTGTAATCGTGTATTACCTTTGTTGTAACAGAATAAGCAGAATAAAGCAGCATTGATTCCTTTAAATATATTAACACCAGTATAAGTGTAGCGTATGTTACATATTGTTTCTTATACTCTAATAAAAATATATGGAATTAATAAAAAAGGTACACTTGGAACAATTTTTTTGGATGGTTTTATAGATATTATGGATTTGCTGTGTGAAAACAAAGCACTTGGGTTGGATTCAAAGCCCAGGGCTGAGGGTTGCAGGGCAAAAGGAGGACAGTTATCCCTCCCTATAGTCTATAGGGAAGGATAAATCCATACATGCCATCTCAAGGCCATTGGAGTCTCTTCCTGGTGATGGATAAAGAACAGGGATTGTCTTTGCCTTCAATAGGCGTGCTCATAAATATCATTGACTTGTCCATGACCCCACTTGGAATGGAGATGGGATTTGTCCTTTGCGCCTGTGCTCTTCCTTGTTGGAGAGGGCGGCTATTTTGGGCACATAATGGCCCCTGTGTGGGTGTCCATGGGCAGCTGCTCCTCTTCCTGAGCTCCATGGGGCTGTAGTTACACTCTGTCCCCACTCCTGCCTGCGGGCAGATGCACACACAGACACACAGACATGGGGCTGGTTGCTTTGGAGACCCCCACCCCTGCTCTCCTGTTTTTTTTTTCCTGCTGCGTTGTAAAGATGTGTCATTCTGACTTTTGTTTAAAGCTTTATTATTTCTGGGAGCATGGTTGGATCCCGTGGGAGAAGGAGATTATGTTCCCTGGGGAATGTGAGACATGCAGAACAACAGCGATGGGCTCTCAGAGTTTCTTAGCTTCTTTTTATGCCTTGATACAAAGGCACAAAGATATTATTCCTTTTCTCTGGATAACCCCAGCCTGGATTATCCGTTTTCTGGGAAAGGGTCTTCTCCATTGCTTTCCTTCACTGCAATCTATGTTTTGCAGCCAATGCAGCAGCCACAACCTACACCCAGCACCAGGATTACAGAGCTACCAACTGAGTCAATACGGGGGACCTTGCTTCGGGATCTACGTCAGGGGGAGGAGGACAGAGCCAGGCATTAAGTCTGCAGCCTGTCATTGTCCCTGGGTTGTGATTGCCCATGGGTTGGTTGAAACTCAGCCCAGGACCTCGTAGTGAAGCCCAGTTCTCTGCTGCTCCCTTGTCCCCAGCATGTTTCTGCTCTCCATGCAGGGTTTGGGGATGGGAGAGGCTGCTCCCTCGTCCCCAGCATGTTTCTGCTGTCCAGTGCAAGGTTCGGGGATGAGAGGGCACCAGTGGTGACAGGGAGTATTTTGGGGACTGGAGGGCATTGCACAGCCAATGATAAAGAAGAAACCTGCCCCTAAGAGGCTACACCTCCCTCTTGCTTGGCATTACTCTCCTTTCTTCTCACATTGCCACCCATGTCCCTGATCCTGCTGTTCCATGGAGACCTTTCTGTGCCCAGACAGGCCCAGGATGGTCTTTCCCACATTTTAGGTTCAGCAAGTTAGGGAAATAGTGCCATTTCTCTGAATCTAAGAGGGGAAACCACCAGTGCTTTGACACAGAGGTAATAGAGATGCTTCCTTTGTAAGGTCCATGTTTCAGGTGAACCCTGTTCAGAGACATAGTAATACCCAGTGCCTGAAGGTATCTCTAAAACTTAAACAACATGAGCTGTTCCCAGTCCTTTTTCTCTTGGCTCTGTGGACATTTCTCACTGTCATCCCAAGGTTGTGCAGATCATCTCAGGGTATGAGACACCGTGTGCTAGCAAATGAGTCTGAAGTGGGAGAATTCTGCCTCCCCATCCCTGCCTTTTATTGTCCCTCTGGACATTCCTCCACTCTAGCAATGGCAAACAAAGGTTCTGGAGGAAGCAACAGGCTGGGGGGTCTCCAGAAAACAGGTTTATTTGCTGGTTTTGATGTGGAGGAGTCAAGGGAAGTGTGTAGGGAGGTGGTTTGCAAGGGAGAAAGAGTGCTAAAGGGAAGAAAGAAATGACTGAAACAAGAGCTCCACCTTCTGCCAGTGTTAACCCTCTCCATTTCCTCCTGGTTCCTTTCCTCCCCAGTTCAAGGGCATTGAGGTCCACATAGGAGGCTATGGGGAGCAGGGGAATGATGCCACCTCCAGGCTGCAATGCTGACCCGAGCAGCAGCAGAGATGGGAGGAGGCTGGAAAGATGGGAGGTGCTTTGCGTGGCTGTCCCAATCTTCCTGCTCATAATTTCCCAAGGAAAAGAGATTCAAATGGATGTACAATGTACCTTGTTCTCCTTGGGATTGGTGATCTGGTGCTTCCTGTGACACAGGGACACTTAGCATCCTTGACAAGTTAATACTTCTTGTCCTTTGTGTAGAAGGAGTTAAACTGGCACATATGCAGCATCAATCCCATGGGGGAAGAGGTGCGAGTAGCTGCCTTGCTCTCCTTCTCCATGCCAACATGAAACACAACTGGATGTGTTGTATTTCACCCAGAAGCTTTTCACGTCCTCATGACCAGGTGCTCCTGGCTCTGATTCTGTATTCTCATGGCTAAAATAGCAGGGACGCAGCCACCCGTTCTCACACAGGAGACTAAGTTTTGCACCATGACCCCTTGCTGAGCTCAGACCAGTTAAACCTGTTGGTTCCTGGAACAGCACCCATTAAGTATCATGGTCCAACTATTAAAGATAACAGAAAACCAAATAGATATGGGATGGTGGTACCTTGCGTATGAGATTATTGTGGGAGACAGCGTTAAAAGCCTT
>NW_009909678.1:85425-100524 GCF_000696875.1 Nestor notabilis | reverse complement strand
CTGCGGTGGCCCCGCAGGATGCAGCCTGGGAGGCTGTTGGGGGAACTGAATCACCTTCATACCGCAGGAGACTCACCTGGTGGAGGGACACCCTCGCCGTGGCTGCAGCAACCACCTTTGCTATTGACCCTGCCAGGACAGCTTCAAGTTTAGTGCATTATAATCGATAATGGGAATAAGGCAAAAAAGCAAATGTGGAACCATCTCACCAGCTTCTCACTGCTCACAACCCTGGTTGCTGCTGGAGTTGAGACAAGGGCCCTACATTTCTGAAAATGAGAGCTTTCAGGCCTGCCCATGCATGGTGGCAGCCCTGTGCAGGCAAGGCCACAGCTGATGCGCAGCTCTCCGTAGCCATGCCAAGTCCACCCTAGACAGGCCGTGAGGATACCTAGGGCAGACGGGAATAACCTCCTCCACCGTCCACCCACCAGACAGTTAGGCCAGGCACTTGTTTTCTTTTGGGGCAGTTTTGGTGACCCTCCCTCGCAGGGACACTTGCTCAGCCAAGGCTGGTTTCCCAGCCCCTCCATGAATCACTGCCAGTAGTTTCTAAGAATTAAAAAGTAGTTTAAATATTTCACGTGCGAAAGTTATTCAGCACTGGAATTGATGGCAGGAGAAGGGAGTTCTTTGATTGTCATGAAGCACTTTCCCTTCTCCTGCCAGGGTGTAGAGCTGTTGTATCTCCCTGGCAAACATGTATTAAGAGCATGTTTTTGCCTTGGGGACAGTTGTCACTGTCTCAGGGACAGTACACATTTCCAATTAATAATGCATAACGTCTAGCTGTGCTATTAATAATCACTGGTCCATCTTGCATATTGCTTACTGGGCAAAGAAATGGTAGGTCCTTCTCCTTTGCCCTGCCAGCCTCCAAAGATCTGCAGAGTGCTTCCCAAAGGTGTTACTAATATACACAAGAAACACTAGCACCCAAGGTGCTAGTCCAGTGTAATAGATGAGGAATTGCTCCCAGATATTTAGAAACCTCAGGTTGGCCCTTAGTCGCACCTCACGCTGTTCCTGCCCACAGCAGCCGCTTTCCTTGGCAGGGTCAGGCTGGGCGTAAGATTACTACAAAAACAAACAAGAAAAGTCCAACCCTGGACATTGCTGTGATGTGTAATAGCTCTCACTCACTTTCCACGACTGAGGAAAAGACACCTTTCCCTCGCCTTAGATAACAGCCTTTTCCCCAGTTACATACTAAGAGAAACCTGGAGAAAATGGTTCCAGTTTCATGGATAAATCCTGGGCTAGGTGTGTTGGATGTTTAGCTAGAGCGGAACCTGTAGTTTGAAGCAATTTCTTCTGTTTTGCAGTTTTGGGGAGGATAAAGAAAGTGTGAAGGCTGGTTTGGGAGAATCAGGGAGGGCAGAGCCCTAGGGAAAGGCAATCAAGGCTCACTGAGTGTTCTCATTGCTGCCTTTCTCTCCTGTTCCCTTCACCCAGATGGCTCCTTCCCGATGAGCCAGCGCATCTTCCCACCATCCTTCTGGAACAGCACGTACCAGCCCTCATCGGTCTCAGCCACCCTGAGCAGCCCCCTGGCCGCTGCTGCTCACAGCGAGCTGCCCTTCGCCGCCACCGCAGACCCCTACGCACCTGCCTCCCTGCACAGTCACCTGCACCAGGGTGGCCCCGAGCCCTGGCACCATGCTCACCACCACCACCACCAGCACCACCACCACCCCTACATCGGCACACAGAGCACCGCCTACCCCCGCCCTACAGCTGTGCATGAGGTCTACGGGCCCCACTTTGACCCCCGCTATGGCTCCCTCCTGGGGCCCACCCCCCCGGCTCACCCCTGCCTCTGTGCCCACGCCGGTCAGCCCCCCCTGTGAACTGGGCAAGAGCGAGGCGGGAGCTGCTGCAGCCTGGACGACACCAGGACCCTTCCCCAATGCAGCAGGGGAAATGGCACAGAGCCTCAGCCTCAATGTGGACACAGGTAAAGAGGTTCCCTCGGTCCCTTTGAGTCTACCGGCTCAGTTGCACCCTGCCTCCACACCATCTATATTAGTAGGGAAGCTGGGTGCTGCTGTGGGGGAATAAACTGGGGATATTAAGCCCAGAGATACCTGAGGTCTGCACAGAATGCTCTTCTTGGGCAGCTCAGGCCAGGCAAGTGAGGAAGGGCAGAGTGAGGATGAGATAGGGTAATGCACCACCCCGCCCTCCCCAGTACCCTTTGAATTTCTGGCACCCACAAACATGCCTTGAAGATACAGGTTGCTCTGAGGTACTCTTGTCCGGGTCCTGGCCCTGCTCTTGCCCGGAGCAGCAAGAGCTGGGAGCAGGACTGAGCTGCCCAAAGTATCACCCTTCATGGTCAGGAGTGAGGGCAGCCAAAGCAGAGCTGTGGTAATTTCTAGACCCTGCACAGGTTCATGAACTACCTCCTCACCTTATTTATTTTGTCCTTGCAGTTTCTGAGAGAAAAGCAGAATTGATTTGGCTGAGCAAAAAGGGCGATGGTATTCCTCTGGTAGTGGTACCCTGTGCCTGGTGGGATGCCTGGAAATAAGGCTGTGTGCCCATAGTGGTGACAAAAATGTGACACAGGCATAGCTAGCTATGGCAGTTCCAAAGTCAGTGGCTGTAGAGGCAAGGAAAGTCCACTCTGGCGACAGTTCTCCATGCTGAAGTTGGGTTAACACAGCCACAAACAGCTCCTTATCGTGGCCTCACTTCAGGCAGGAGAGACATGTCTCCAGTCTAGGTCAGGCTCTTCTCCTTACCCCTCAGCCTCCCAGGGCTCTGGGGAGCCCAGGCTCTAGACGGATTCTCTGATCTCAGCTGGCAGAAATGCAGTTTGTCTTTCTCTGTCCTTAAATGCCTGTACCTATTTTTCTTCTCTCCCTTTTTTTCTTCTCTCCGTTCTCAGGTTTGCAGCCTCAGGACAAAAGCAAGGATCTATACTGGTTTTAGAGCTGTCCTTCACTCTTCTTCCCCTGGCTCTCCCCTGTAGATCTCTGCCTGTATAGACATGGTGGCATTCACAGCTGAAATCGGGTCAGTTTGTAACAGCTTCTGATCTTGGTTTGCAGCTCGCCGTTACTCCTTCTGTGGTGGATCCCTTCTGAGCTGATGCGCTGACACAAAGACTCTCAAATCCCCCTTGCGCTTTTCCAAGCCCACCGTGGCCCTGCAGCCCTTGGAAAGATAACGGGACTTAAAAGGGCCTGGCATTGCAACAATGGTACTTTGGACTTGTTCCGGAGAGGAAGATCCTTCGGTGGCAAGAGGAGAGCCAAAGACATTGAGCTTCTATTTAAGCAGAACTACACCCAGAACTACAGTCAGACTACTCTAAAAGAGTCAAATGATGTCATGCATGGCGATGCAAAACCACTGGCCTTCGTACAGGGGGCAGAGGAAATCATGGGGGGGTTTTTTAGTGGTGTGAATATTTTTTTGTGGCAGTGGAAATGATTTCTCAGACACAGACATGGAAAAGCCACTCAGCAATTTTGAACTGAGTTTTTACTTCACATCATAGAAAAGTTAAAGGAGAAGAAACTGGAACTCATGAACATTTTCGGACTATCAAGGAACTGGTCAGATCTTTCAGTTTTGCGTTTGTGAGTGGCAAGTGTCTGGCTGGGGCCACCTGCCCTCTGCTTGCAGTGATGCAGCTGTTCCACGCACAACTGCTCAAACCCCAGAAAGACAAAAAGCAAGGTGGCACTTCTCAGAGTCTAGCACAACACTTGTGTTGGATATATCAATCACAGTTGTTTGGTTGTGGGCTTTTTTGTTTTGGTTTTTTGGTGTTCTTCTTTGCTTCAAGAGACATTTTCTGGTGAAAGTAAAACCCTCTTAAAGCAGGGGAGGGAAGGAAACCCATGAAGAACAGCTTGCCCTCAACCCCCAACAGCCTTTTAGGGCAACACCAGAAGGAAAGGCACATGATGGACGATAGGTCTGAGTTGCCTCTAATATTTCTCTTTGTCTATTTGTTGCTGTCATTTTGTCACTTTAATAGTTGTTTTGTTTTGTTTTGTTTTTTTGAAAGGGGGAATAAGGTATCTATTTAACAGTAGGAAAGCTGCATTAAAGGTACCTCCTTCTTTCACCCTGTGTGATTTTATGAAGAATTAAAGCTAAATAAGAGAAATTAAGTAAACCGAAAACATCAGGATGAAATAGGAAAAATACCTGCCGTGTGGATGAAGTGAGTTATTTTACTACTTTGCATTAAAGATAAATAGAAATACTAGCAGTTGAAAATATTTTCTTAGCGAGTAAAAAATACAGCAATAAGTACAAAAGATAAGAAAACGCAAGATTGTTTTGGCCTTACATTTTAGTGTACAATGTATCTCCAAGATGGGTTGAAGTAAAAGGGACTGTTCCATAATAACAGATGTTTCTTCATGAAGCTGATAGAAGAGGGAAATGTAGCATTTACCATTGCTATCGCACTGATAAATTAAAATGCTGTTACACGATGATGTTATAGCTAATGGAACAGTGCAATATCCCCCTATGCTTCAAAGCTGACTTTTTAATAGGCAAAACATCTGATCACAAGGCCACTGTGTTTTGGAGGGTTTTTTCTGTTTTTTCTTAGTGTAACATTTTCAAAGGCTGACAAAGTTCAATGCATGTAAGAGGAGAGTTCCAACATTACCCTCTGACACTAGGAGAAGGAGTAGAAAATGGACTTTTGTGCTGTGATGAGAGTTTTTACCTTCTGACACTCTCACATAACCTGGCATAATGGTCACCATGTGTCAGAAATGGAGTTATGAATAACTCCAACTAGCTTCTCTTAGGTTTCAACTCAGCAATAACTCAATTTCCAGGAAAAAATAAGAATCCTAATAGTAAGAGTACAATGAAGATGTGTGTGTAAATATTGTGATAAGCTGGCAATGTGTGCAGAGCATCCCCGGCAAGAGCTCAGCAAATGGCAGGAGGTGACTTGCTGTGATTCCTCCAGCCAGACATAACCCCTGAACATTTTGCCCTCAGCCTCCAAGTAGCCAGAGCCCAGAGCCCAGCCTTGTAAAGGGCAAGGGAAGGACTACAGAATTTACATTACCAGTTAAACCAAAAATGTTCTGAGGCATCTATCAAGAAAGAAGGCAACAGCACTTTGCAGGAGAAAGGTAACTAAAAATGGCATTTAACTTTATTGCTGCAGAGGCTTGGAGATAACAGGATCATTCTGTGAGCATTTGCCTGAGGGGTTTTTAGGATGTTTTTAAAATAGGGGTTTTTAAAGATTAATCTGGCTCTATTATTGCTTGTGCTTTACCACGATTGTTTCTTTTTTCTTCCTTTTTTTTCCACCTCCCCTGTGCAATTCATAACAAGGAGGACTGGACAATACAGCCAAAATATGTTTGGAAATATTAATGTGAGCACAAACCAGTCATTTAGTTCATTGGCATTTACAATTCATTTTGACTGTGAATGTTTTCAAGCATGAGAATTTATGCAATGAATACACGAATATTGGTTTTGACATTTGTTCTCCAGGGACTCTTTTTTGCTGTTGTATTGTGAAAGCACCCAAATGCCAAAGTCAAAATCGTGGCTTAAGGTGTTAGATGTGCAAGTGAATTTTTAAAATGCTCCTAGTCCAGACGGACTACAGTCTGAACACACATACACCTTATTCTGTCTAATTCTTGCAGAATTTTGCTCACTCTCTGTTATTCTGATGCCAGGGGGACTGCTCACTCACAGCACCTACCATTACAGCTTGTCCATGAGTCTTAGCAGGACTGGAGCCACAGCTCCTACTGCAGTAACAGTGCAAATAACCTCAGTGCCATTTTTGGAAGTCTGTTATATTCCTCCCTGCATTATAGGTTATTACTTGCTTAATCATGAATGCTTGCAGGAAATCTGGAAATACAAAAGAAATCCTTCTTATATGTTACCTGTGTCTTACCTGTCCCATGCTTGTCACACAGGGAAAAGGCAGAGCTGTGAGTCCTCAGTCCTCCAGCTTGAGGAGCAGATCCTCCTGATGCCCCCTTCCGAGTGTCGTGCAGAGGTCAGCACCAGCTTGTGCCCTCTAACTACTCACTACTACTGACAAACAGACAAGCCCAGCTGGCTGGTTGGATGAACAAACACAGCTCTCAATCTGTTCATGCAGAGTCCAGGGAAAGAAGCAGAGGGATGTGATCTGCAGAGCATGGCAGTAGTGGGCATTGCAAGAGTATCCGCTGCTGCCAAGTAAGGGCAGTTTGTAGGAGTTTGCAGGAGTTTGCAAAGTGAACTCTGGGCATGTTCACTGCAGATGGTTCTTTCCCATTGTGAAAATAACCGAAAATTAACAGAGCACGAATACCATTTTAATGAATGCTGAGGTTACCAGTGATCCATCAAGGGAAGGATGGAAGTGGGGATGGGACATAGTATTTGTGGCCTCAGTTTCCACTTCATTTTAATGAGGGTTTTGCTTCAGTATAGCTGCTAGTGCAAGAATGCATCACAGAGCTCTTGGATAAGTGTATATATGTGCCTCTGTAGTTCCAGTCTAATCTTGAAGAGCTTTAGAGCAACACTGCTTACTTCCAACCTCCTTTTCCAGTGCATTTTCCATAGGATTCCCCAGCAAAGGAGAAGGAAAAGAGACAAGGAGGGTGAAAGAGAGCCTGAGTAATCCCCAGCGCCTCCCCCAGACTGTGTGCTGCCCATCTCTGGGGAAATGTATCTGCCCTGTCTCCTCCTTGGGTCAGGAGGCACAGCAGTCCCTTCTCGCCTTCCCTTTGAAGTCCTATTTGGGTTCATGACAAGCTCTAGCAAGGGCTTAAAGGTTGGTCCCTTCCTGGAAGGGAGGAAAATGCTGCTGATGGCTTTGGATGCAATAGGGTACTCTGACTGGCAGATCTCATGCATCTTTTTCTGGGCAAGGGTTGTAATTAACGTGCCCTTTTGATTACAGAAGGGTGAGCGAGCTCCTCTGGGGGATTGTGGTGTCCTGGCTGGCTTCCCTGGCCTGCCACCCACAGGAGCAGTTGCAGCAGGCAAAGAAGAGAGACTTAAGTGGTGATTATTTGGAGGAGTGAGGTATTCATTTTATAAACTAGGTAACTTTGCACAGGGAAATGGGAGTAGGAGATCATTAGAAGAAAAATAAAAAAGGGAAAAAAAAGAAAAATGAAAATAAAAAAGGGAAAAAAAGAGAGAAGTAAAAAAATAAATAAAAATGGAATTTAAAAAAATAAAAGAAAAAGCTTTACTTCAGTCAGTCTTCAAGCTTTGGGGCTACAGCTGTGGGAACTGTGGTGTTATTTTTGCTCCCAGCATGGTAAGACTGTTCTCTAAACTGACTGTACTGACAAGCAGCTCAGGCTAGCAGGGTTCCCCTCTTCATGCCCATCTCAAATCATACTGGAGAAGTTACTTTTGCAGTGCACCTTTTACTGCCTCCTTAACCAGGCATAATCTGTGAATAACGTGCATCAAACCTCTGCGTGCAAATGGAGTAATGGAGAGGCACTAGGGTGCCATGTTCCTGTCCTGCTACTGCTGACATCCCTCCCTCAGGTCCTGCGGGACAAGAGGAAGGCACTTGAGGAGCCTGGGCACGGTGCAGGGATGCAGGGTGCAGGGGTGCACACCCCTGGGCCTCATTCTCATGCATAGGCAGCTCCCTTTGCCATGCTTGGTTGCAGCCCACAGAACCACAGGCTGACCAAGGACTGGATCATTTCTTTAGGGATGTGCCAGTTACTGATTTACACTCATGGTAAAGGCACTTTAAATACCTATCAGGATCTGTCCTCAGCCTTGACTCTGCATCTCATCCCCAATCTGTTCTCCTGCCTCGCCCTGTCTCTTCCCTCCTGCACTTAGTACTCTGGCCCCACACTGCAACTGTGAGGAGCAAAGAGCAGTATTAGGAGGGACAGAGACTTTCCTATCGATGCTGTTTATGTGGAGTTGAAGCATCAGTATTTCTATGATAAATGGAATTGGACAAACACAGATCCTCTCTGGAAGACCTAGCCCACTGGCCTCAATCCTGCACCATATGTCTGTGGTAGGAACCAAGCCCTAATCCCCAATACGGTGGAACAACCCTGATTTTCCACAGGCCAAGTCCCAAAGAACTGTGACAGCCCCAGTTGCACACAGACACAAATGATTATTCTCTCTTGACAGACCTGCACAGCTCCCTCCTCGTATTTAACTGCAGGCTCAGTGAGCTGGATCAGGAAAGAGACACTTGATAGCTGCTGTTTCCGTGGTTGAAATATTTGTGAAGTTAGCGCATAATCTGAAAGCAGAAGCTAATAAATTATATGGTGCTAATTGGGGCCGGACTGGAGTTGTCAATCATATTATCCTAAACACACAGAGACCCTCATAACCTAAAAAGGCAAGAAAGCCTTCAGGAACAGCTCCCAGTTGTCAGTAGCCATGACCTCCACTTCAGTGAGAGTACACAGAGTAGAGGCAAACAGTTTATTCTGCTAAGAAAATGCAAATCCTGTGTTCAAGAGGGCATTTGCATTTGGTCTTGTTTACCCACTTCAGGAGTGTATTTCCCAAGGCACTTCATTGTTTTGCTTTGCCACTTAACTTGCCGCTCTTGCAATGTTAAAAAAACATGTAAACCAACAACAATTTGCAATCTTTATATTTGCATAGTCCTTAGAGTAACAGTTGTACTTCTTTTGTCATAGTCCAACCTCTTTGCATACAGGCCTGTATTCTAAAAGTCATCTGATTGCTCACATTTCTTTTTTTGCTTCTCATGTCCCAAAGCAACTACTTTGAGGTTGCAGGAATCTATGATATGAGCCAAAACACAGCTGTTCAAACATGGTAGCAATAGGGCACTTGCAGCTCTAGTCACTTTGTCACCACCTTTTCTTGTATTGCTTCCATCAAGAGCAAGTATTTTACTTGTCATATAATATAAAAATGAAACAAAGAATCCTGAAGATTTTAGTAACACTTTTCCCCAGAAATTCATTTCTACATGGAGACAGGTAGGCATTTCAGAAAGCATTCCCTGGGCAAAAGATCTGACAAAATTAAGGAGCAACCCAAAAGCTGGGAGTAGGAAAGCTTCATTTCAGTGGCAGTATGACTAGTGCATGCAGGCATGACAACAGAGCTACAGTAAGGTCAAACCCTTTCCCTGGTGACATATCACCCTGCCCTTAATGACCACTTAAACTTACTGCTGCAAGACCACGTGATTATGTCTACAAAGACTTTTAAAGAAATTTCTAAATGTGTCATTTTCCCTTCATTTTTCATGTCTGTTTCAATTATTTAATGCTAACCTTGAATACTGGCAAGAAGTAGGATCAACAGTTCCTTCACAGCTTGCTTCTGTGAAGAGAAATGACAGCATCTAAGTGTTGATGCTGCCACTAAAGGCAAGAGCCATCTCTGAGTGGAGTAGGCAAGAAGGTATGTTTGACAACTGACTGTGGCTTATCACGACCAATAATTTTGTTTTAACAGATTTAGGTAGATAATAAATCTTTGTGCTTTAAGCAACAGACTCAAAATTTATGCAGTGATACCTCTCTTAAGATAATAAAGACTGTGTCAGCAGACAAATGAAGAAAGCACAAAGCTGGCAAGGTTCTACTTGAAAAACACAAGGCTGCACTGTGTGAGTAGGTTTTCACCCTTTGGGATGTGGCGATGTCAGACTGAAGAAATATGAAGATGTGAGAAAAGATATTGTCATAAAAGGTTAATTCTGTGATTCCCAAACTTCTGCCTCTCCTGTTGCTCTGTAAGGGAAAGATGAATATATCTGTGACTGGAAATTACTGAGAACTTACACATTGTCAGCCTTCCTGGAAAGGTGTGAAAATTTGATATGTGAAGAGAAATTCACCAGGAGATTAATCAGAGTCATGAGATTTTGATGTTACAAAACAATGTTGAAACTCCACTGAGTTTCCTATAGGATGGATGAAGAGGCAACTGCAGTTGCTTACTATACTGCATAGGGTGACAAAGGCATTTCAGTGGTCTCATCTCTAAGAAGCACTAAGTGACTTGTGCTGTCATGAAAGATAGGAGAGAAGAAAAAAAAAAAGCAGGAAAAACAAGCTCGAGCTATATCAACAGTATTGCAAAAGGGATTGGTATCCAAATACAGAGTGGCTGCTTTACATCTCTGTTCTTACTGTAAAAGATAGAAGGCAGTGATGAACATCCTCCAAATGGAAGACGTCATTTGAAGAAGTTAACACATTATAAAAAAGGTTATTTTATACAGCAGTATCAGTCATGTCACTGGCAATAATGACAATATTTTGGCATCATCACTTGGCTTTGATGCACTGAGTTTCTGGTTATTTATTAGAGTTAAAACATAATGTCAGTTACATGTGCCAAGTGTCGTTATAAATAGAGCCATGATCACTTGAAAAATCTACCTGATATGCAAGCTTCTGCAACTCACTCCAGTGTGTTTGTGTAAGAAAAACTTTCAAGAATCAATTAAAAGAAATGAAAGTGAATTAGAACTTTTCAATCATTAACAGACCTGTCAGGGCTATTTTACAGACATTCTTTTCCATAATGACTATTTTCAGGTCTACTATAGCTGAATTAAGATCAACATGTGTAGAAAGAGGTAAATTTGAGTCTAGAAAAAAGCTTTCCTTCACAGTTATTATTAAATTGCATAGTCCTAAATCTGAATCAGTTTAGGAGCAGAGGATCAGTTCCACCTGGTTGTGCTCAGTAAAGCCACACTTGAGGACTCAAACCCTCATTGGCCATATGCCGCAGATGTCAAAGAAAAAGAAGAAAATATAAGACAAAACCTGGAGACATCAGTTAATTCAAATAAATGGAAAAACTTCCTCTGCTGGAAACAGCTGTAGGAAGCAAGGGTGCAACGGCCTTGCTCTAAGGATTTTGGGCCCTTCCATACAAGTGGTGAAGGAAGCAAATTTTGAGGGACCTTGTCTTCTGGAGGATGTTACTAGTCTCTGTTATCTAGGATACCAGGAAAGCTGAGGAACAACAAATTTAGTCTCAGCCCTGGGCTCTGGCTTGAGCATCTCAGATAGGCAAGGCTGTGGTGAACTTACCTTTCTTGTTCCTGCCACTTATTAGTTTTTGCAGGTAACAAAGACTAATAGAAAACCCTTGCGTTAGTGGTGTAACTGCACAACCTTTTGCCTTTCACCTTGAGACCCTCTGTTTTTCAGTCCCATCATATTTTTCAGTCATATCTTTTGCCTTTCATATCTCAAAAAAATCATCTTTTCAAGCTGTATGAGCTTTTCTTCAGAGCTCTTGACAACCACATTCCCATAGCTCACGTCAAACTGCTGAGCACTCCTTCTGTGGCACATGGGGATGAGCAAGTGATCCCACTGAAGTCTGGCATATGTCTCAACAGCAGCTACATACATAGACTTTCCATAACTTTATCTTTAACCCAGAAAGCACTCAATATTTTTGTCATGAAGCATCGTTTTTTCCTTTGTAGGATCTTGATCATGGTCCCAAATGGAAAGCATGAGGTACGGAGGTTTTCGATAGATCTGGTCATTAGTATGCACCTGCTCACAGGCCTTTGCAAGCAACCCTGAAAAACAGAAACGCACTGATAGTCAGGTGTTACCACCTGCTGTAGACCAAGGGGACTGAAGACAGCAGATCTAGAACTGAAGCCACTGAAAATGCTGCCTTAGTAAATAAGTTACATCTGCCCTGGCCCTTCATATTTATAAATTTGAATTAATCACTACAGCATTAGTACTATGTTGTAGCAAATACTATTCACAGGTATCAGTAAATATTTTTCATCCATTCATATGGATGTCAAGTTTGCAGTTGAGAGATTAAATAAGCCAGCTAAAGCCACACAGTATGCCTGTCCAAGCACAGCTCAGACTTCAGTCATTGCCATTTGAGAGCCCAGCACTTGTGGGTTGACTGTGTGTGGTATCACATCCTGAAGCATGCTCACCATCATTGCTCAGTGATTTTGCCACGTGTCTGTAGTGGCACCAAGGAACAACAGCAAGCCTGAGATCGTAACCAGTTATGACCCAGAGGGTCACCTAGGAAATACCCTGATCAGCACATGTCCCCTCTTCCTGGGCAGGTTTAGAGACTCTATTGAGTTGAAGTTTATTTTCTTCACAGCAGTTCATCTTGTGCTACATTTTAGATTTGCAACCAAAACAATAGTGATAACACACTATTGCTATTGTTGAAAAGTGCCTGCACAAGTCAAAGCACTAAAAAAGTCTTTCATTGTCATCACCTCTTACGTGTGTCTCCCCTACTGCCTTCAAAAGCAGCTATGAAAACTGTCATCAGGTGCTGGCTGCTTGAAGGCAAGAAGTGTCCTCCTGACAGTGAATAACAGTTGAGTAAAAAGTGAATCATCATGAAGAGTTTGAACAAAGAAAGGAAGCATCACTTCAGTGAGATAGAGAAGGTGAAATGAGGAAGATGTGCAAAGAGAAGGGTGATACAGAAATGTGAGGGATTAAGAAACTCCTTGCAAGTGACATCATGGGTGGATGTAGGCGACGGAAGTTTGCACACATCAAATTCAGCTTTACCATAACCCAGTGGAATAGTTTCATTGGCATTCTCACTCCTCTAAGGCAGGGAAATGACAGAGGGAGAATGGAGTAATGCTTAGAGCTGACATTGTATCAGTGGGCATTGTATTTCCTTTTGCATGATTCTTTTCCAGTTCAGACCTACACAAAACTGAATCAACTCGGGTTATCACATTTCAGATGCAGTCACAAAACCTGTGAAATGCGTTGCCTAGACAAAATTTTGGCAGAATTGGAAGCTTCTCCTGCTAAAGAAAAAGATAAATGAAGTCCTGCTGGTTTTCCAAACTTGTTTGTGGCTTGCTGACTGAGCAGTCCTCCTGAGTCAAGTGGAGTTATGTAAGCACGTGAAGTCATCCCGGTACAGTGCCTACAGAACTGGGATCTTCCCAGATTCTGGCTAGCTGGTTAGCAAACATCACTCATATTTAAGTTATTGAAATGGAAGAAATGGCTGTACAACCAATCAAGCAGCACTCAAAGAGGTAGGAAACGTTATATAGTATTTATTTATTTCTTCATCACTCTTGGTCTGGTGAGCATAGCGAAGTGCTGCAATTGTTGTTATTAAAAAATCAGGCTTGTACACTAATTTGTAGATGAAGAAAAAATATTCATGCAGTTATAGACTGCTTGAACAGACTTTGTCAGGGACTTTGAAGAATCCTAATTCTAAAGCTCTCGATTTCTATTTTATTTGAGTAAAATGGTTAAAACCTGTATTTCTTGTTCATCTGTGTTGGATCTGCATTTAAAAAACTTTTGAAGCTTGATTTCAGTGAAGTTACATCTAAAATATGTATACATTCTGACATCACATAGTTCCTCTACAGCTCTTTAGTGTCTCCCATTATCAAATATTTGCATAAAATCAGAGCGTGTTTCTAGCTTCCTGACAGATGTCAATGAATAGCTCTTCATAATTTGCAAACTTGTTCAATATGAAATGTTCCCAAAAGCTTATTGCTGTCTTTTATTTAGTAATCATTTATATATCATTTTATTACATACTTCGACTTGATCTCCAAAAGAAAAATACTTCACTTCACCCAGCCCAACAAAAAAATAAGCAAGCATGATGACTATAAGAGAGGGAGAGGAAAAGAAATGTAAGAAAACAGGATTGTCTAGATTCACAGATCCATTGGTGTGCAGCTTAACATTCAAGATGATTGCAAGTATTTGTTTAAATTAAATAGTGAAATAGACCATTCCCAGCAGTGGACAACCCAGTCACCCCTTGTCAACTGCTCACTGATTTGGAGATCATAAAAATACAACAGGAATTTATGTTAGTTTTTCAATTTGTAAAATCTTGTTTGTGCACAATGAAGCTAGATTTCAACTGCTTTTTCTTTCCATGACCAAGTTGGTCTCTTCTTTGAAACACCATAGCAGTACTCTCTTTTGAAATGACTGCCTGTGCCTGAGGCATATGTGATTGCGTAAATTTAATCAACACAGCAGCAACACCACTTGCTGTCTGATTACATTTTTCTATTCCTTTAAACTATCTCCTATGAAACACCCCAACCATAACATGTAGAAAATCAAAAGATATGTAACTGTTGTCTTATTCTGCTACACATGATTAAGTACCTTATCATATTATTATCTATTAAGTACCTTATGATATTATCTAGTTTTTGAGTTTTGGAGAGTTGCTGGTTTGTTTAAGATGTCTCTGTAATTACGAAGATGTGCAGAATATTTCCCTTGGCTTATGTCTTCATTGGTAGAGCTTTTTCTCTTCTTTCTCTCTGTCTTTCAAACAGACAGAACCGGACTTAACTAAGCTCAGCAGAACTGATGCTTCCTTGATCTTGGTTGCCTTCTTTGACAAATACCAAATAATTTAACCCCTCTTGGTTCCTTGTTTCCACTAATGTGGCTGAAAGAATACTATCCGAATCTGCACATGGAACATCACTATCTGCATTAGAAAAAAGAAAAAAAAAAGATAACAGCCCAGTGATACACATGTAGTATTAGAAAGCAAACAAAATCAAACAGCTGTTGGAGCAAGTTGATTTAGGGACCCCATGAAAAGTGACCAATGATTCAAATTTATTTTCTGCTATTGTCTATGGATTATAACTTTAAGCAAATCACTTCAGGAAGGTTGGTCACCACCATTCATATCTCCATGGGCAGCAATACAGTTGTGAATAAATGACTTGCTTCTTTTGATAGTAAAGACAGCCTGCCTAAAGCCAAAGTGATTTTAAACTCTACCTTTGTGTTTACACTGCTAATAATGCAGCTAAAGAGTCCTGTAGCATAGGCAATTTTCTACCTACTAAATCATTATATAGTGTCTCTCTAGAGGACTTGTAATATTCTGTTTTTCTTGAAGTTTGAACTTGGTAATTGGCTGCATTTTTCCCATTTCTAAAACTATATTTTTTCTCTAATTTGATGTTGTTCACATACAGAGTTGCCAAAAATCTATTGCAGAGATATAGCTTTAAAAAAAATATGTAAAAATTATTAACTAAAGGCTCAAGTTATAATTGTTGCTATTTTTTGCATTTATTTTTGTAAGATGTACCTT
>NW_009909678.1:72104-85394 GCF_000696875.1 Nestor notabilis | reverse complement strand
TCTTTCCTTATTTTATTTCACAACTGAAAAATTAAACATGTGACATTCAGGATTATCTGTTCAAAACAATCACAAGCTTTGCACTGTTGCACCAGGCAACATACAATTTATTATGTCACTATAATCACATGCCTCCCCAAGCTATAAAGTCAGAATTCTGTTCTGCATGCTACAGTCCATTAGGAAAGATTATCTGGAAAAGTTGAAGGAGAATTTTGATTTTAGAAACCTGTTAGCAAGATGGAGATTGGGACATGGAACAAACTGTGGTCACATACCATAGTGACTGACAGCTATGAAAAATCATTTGATACTCACTTTGTCACTTCAGGACTATTATGGCAATATTTAGTAATTCAATCCTGACTAAATCTTTACCAACCAGTACAGCTCTTCTTTGTATTTAGTTTTTGTTTAATAAAGCTTTTAATGGGAACTCTCAGGGACAAATTGCTTTGGAAAAGGCTCACTGGTAAATGCTGAGGGCATGTTTGCAGCAAACTCTTAAGAGAGAAACCTTAAAATAAGGACCCAAGTAAAACTGGGTATTTACAGACCAGACATATGCCGGCTGACCTGCCTAAGTATAGAACACTAGAGGAGCATTCAGATTTGTTTCCTGTATAAGTATCAGGAACTGATGAGGTGATGTTTACACAAATGTGAGTATGAGGTCACTGAGATATTTTTACCAGATATATAGATACATTACTAATTCTTTCCCCAACAGGTCTGAAGAACTACAAAATTTATAAAATATTATAATCCTTTTTCAGCCTATACACCACTGCGTTTCTCATTAGAGAGAAAAAGAGCTTAAAAAAATCAAACCTTGCCTTGGTTTTACTTTGTGAACAAAATAAGCAAGAAAGACTTTTTGCAGAATATTCTTGTCCTATCAAAAGATGGAGAATATAACAAACAAGAATATCACGTTGATGAGTTTTCTCCTATGACACAATATAGGTGAAATTTACTACTTTCACAATGAGATTTTTGACTACAAGTGCCCTTTCTTTCACTGTTGTGTCTTCTCTTAGCGCACTGTCTGGCACCTATGAAAGCTTAGCGCCATTCTGCCATACAAGCCAAAAAAAAATCTATGCATAGAAGTCAAGTTATTTAGTACAATGCTTGCCTCTCATGTAAGTTAGCAAAGCAAGCAAATGATTTTTGCTTTTTTAGTTTTATGACTGAGGGAGACAGGAGATACTGAAAATGAGCAACTGATGAAAAAAATCATTATACGTTGTGAAATTCCCCCAGAAACATCACCAACACCTTGTGAACTATAAGCCATGGCACAGTATTCTGAATAACCTGTGGAAGTACCTTTCAAAAAATGTTAAGAATTTGAAGGCAGATAGAGAGAAGCTGGAGTGTGGAGGCAGGTCAGTATATTCATGAGATATCATTCTTTTTTCTTCAGTTTTAACATTGCTAAAATTAGTTGATTGATGTATAGTCATGCTGTGTTATACGTGAGTAAATGCATGTGATGTGATCCCCTCAGGTTTCACAAGCAAAGCCTGGCTGAGCTAGCAAAACACCCCAAGAGGAGACATCCAAGGAACACCTTCATGGAATCTGAAGTCGTGCTGGGGAGTCAACTCCAAGCACCTAAATCCTGAGTGGTTGTCTACACTATGGACTGCTGCATAGTGTAGAGTTACCCGCATTCTTTTTAAACATACCTCAGGGCATGAAGCAAGCTAGCTCTGGCAGTCCAGAGCTTTGTACAGGCTAAGTATTCTGCTGAGAAGGAGATTCCCACTAAGCTCTGCGCTCCCTCAGGTAGACTGTTTCCAACAACTAAAAAGGCACGTTCAAAGCTCAGCACTGTACGTGCATAGACACCTGTGTCAGGTCCTAACTGCATGTAGCTTCGACCCTGCTGGACAATTTTCCTAGTAGTGGTATGCTTTAAACACAACATCTGAACCAAACTGCAGGTAAATGAATTATGACGCATCTCTCCAGGGGTAGGCAGAAGCTTGCTCCTGAGAGCCCTGCATTAATTGACACAAGAAACTATAATCACTTGACCCATATTAATGAGGGATGGAGTTTGTTTGCTTAGTCTCCTCTGAGGAGAGTGGTCCTAACTTGATAAAATCTCTGCTTCCCCCTTCCCAGTCTCAGCATCTCAGTCGGCTGCTTCCTGCCGCGGGGCAGCCGAGGTGCCGAGATGAGCCATGCATCCTGCCTCCAGTCACAGAGTGTCTTTCCTTGCCTGCTCAGTAGACCATGTGGGCTCACAACATGTTTTGAAGTCCTGCCTGGGAGGGTGCAAATTTTTGTAATGTCTTCATAAGCAGATGGTTTTTTTGGTGTTTAAGTTCAGAAGGTGACAACGTATAAGAAGAAAAAATATGTCAGTAGAAAAGCTGATTGGTAGAGACTGAACAAACTGATCTAGAGATGCTAATCTTCTATTACAGCTATTTCAGGGCTAGATCCTCAGCTAGCACAAATTAACAAAGCTCCATAGAAACCAGTGGGATGCTACTGATTTACACCAGCTAAGGACCCAGCCTGGGACATTACTAATTCTGGGTAACCTAACCCTATGTGATGCTCAGCACCTTCAATATTGTAAGGTATTTACAAGTGCAACCACATTTGCTTTTCCTATTAATATCTTCTTGTTTTCCTCATACATTATGTGCCCTTTGTCTCTGTCACACAATGTACATGGTAGTAAACAAGAGACTGGCTGACAACTGGCATGGATGAAAGATGTATCCCACAGTGAACACATTCAAAAGAAATGCTTGATGACACATCTTTGTTAAGGGTGAAAAAGGTGGCTATTGAACCCTGACTTCTCCACCTCAGCTGTCTTGATTAGCTCAAGGACAGAGTTCCTGTCTAGGGAGTATTTTCCTGATACCTGCTGGCCACCTGGAGCTGGAGGTGCTGTGTTTCAGTTTCTGCACTTTGCCAGTAAGAATATAAATAGAACAAATATATATCCGTTTTAATACTGCACTCTGTATTATATATCAGTGGAGATATATCTGTGTTTCCTGTTTAATGAAGCATATGATCTTGAATGGTTTGAGGGTGAGTCACCGAGCTTTGCTATTCTGCTAGGCACTAAAGGTAGTAAAAGTGAGAATTGTGTTCATCCAGCATTTCTACTGCACTAAACTGCTTGAAGCATTGACTGACTATCTGTCTTTTTATTTCAATAGATTTTTGAGAGACCTGTGGACCGAAACCTCTGTATGCAAGAAACTGTCTTGGGAAATAGAGATATAAATCTATTTATTATCTTGTTTCTTATTGCTTGTAATATAAGAGCCCAAAGAAGGCCAGTTCCACATTTGCTGCAATGCAATTTATTGCAAGCAGCCCCCTTCTCTGGGTCACAAAGCAGGATTCATTTTACTAAGTTTTAACCACCCAAATCTTACATGTCCAGTTTAAGTTCCTTGCCCAGGCTGCCTTTTTTACAGTCAGTGGAGAGAGAAAGGAGGAAGAGTAGCTTTGTGGAGATGTTTATTTCACGTGCTTAACTTTACACAAGAACATTCCCTGAACTACAACTACAACTTCCTGGTGACTGTCAAAAAGCCTAGACAGCCAGCATAAACTCAGTGTTAAAGTTTTAGTTGTTTATATCTATACACCCATGACACGCAAATGTCAGCTCTTATAACATCATATCATCTGATTTTTTTTCCCTCAGTCCAAGAAAAGTGTTAGCATGACTTTCTTTACAGTATCACGTGGTTTATGTGCACTTTCTGGAATCAAATAGCATTTGTCTAGGGGATAAATAAGAAATGATCACACCACCAAGTTCCCCTTTTCCTGTAGTGTTGTAACCACTCACTGTTTTGGAAGAAACCTTTTCTCTGACCTCTGCTGGCTTTGGGTCAGGCACTCACTAAGCTAAGTGGGGAAGAGGATTACTGAATTTCAGAAAAATACAAAAGAGACTAGATACAAGGTCTTAAAAATGTCTCTTATCAACACATCTGCTTTAGAGGAGCTTCCGTTTGTCCAAGTGATTACTTTAAGTTCAGAGAATTGTGCAGAATAGTTTTTAAAAGGCAGCTGGTTTTAGGAAAGTAAACTGATGACTTTTACACAGGGAACAGCAAACCAGTACTACTCAGCCATCAGAGTGCAGACATATAATTAATGGTGAAATCGCTGGTGACAGACTTTAATGTTAAATCCCCTCAATGCAAAGTTTTGCACAGAGACTTAAAAAAACCAAGAGATATTTTTAGCAAGTACCTTAAGTGTCAAAAAAAGTAAATATACTGAGTGACTGGCTTTGGAAAGAAGGGGGCGGGGGGGGGGGAAGGAAACATTACAAAATTCTGTTTTAGCTTCCCACATTTTTCAGGGACCTTCTCCATCTCAGGGATTTAAAAATGATGGTTTTGAGGCTAAATATGTTTCCTTCTACTCTTTAGTCTTTTACCCTGCATTTCCTCCAACTGCCCTGCATCTCCTCTCACCAGAGGAACCACTTCTAGCAGTAAGAGCGTGGTGCTCCGACATAGCTTCTGAGCAATTAGACATTTTTTTCCTTGTAGGTCCAGAAGGAATTGTGGGGAGCAGCCCTGATAAGAATAGTCCTCCTGGGTCATAGAGGCAAGGAGCTGCTCCAGCTGCTTAATGCCCAGTTGTCTGATGTCGGCAAAGATGTTTGCCAAAACAAACAGGTGCTTCCATCTGTAAAGAGACATGCTTGGGACCTGAAAAAATATAGTGCTGTGTTGTATGTGCAAATGTAAAAAGTTATGTCTGAAAATAGATGGTTATTTTTACAGCAATGTGGGGCAATCCTGTTAGCTCGCTGATTCATTACATTTCATTTGCACTTCTTGAAACTGGCGGAAAACCAGCCTGTCTTTCAGAAATGAATGGGGACTCTGATGATGGGGCCTCTGCTCCATTAATTCCCACTGGATTCAAAACCCACTGGTGTCTCAATCCTCCAGATGGATAGTGCTTCACTCATGCAAAAAAATGTTGTTAATGCTACTTAATGCCATAACCAATGTCCTGGGAAAGGCTGTAAAAGCAAGAAGGAAAAACTCTAACCTGGTAGACCTGGTCCTGGTCCTGAGTCTGCTTCCCTCCTTTCTGAAGCAGCAGTGTCAGGAGCTGATGGTATTGCTCAGGCACATTTATCGCCACTTGATGCCTCCTTTAGAAGGCTAACTCTTGCAGTAACAAATCTGGTGTGCCTTTTGCCATCCCCACACCATCCTATTAGCATGCTGTCCAGACCACTAACATACTGTCTGTATTAGTTCACCCACACTTACAATCTCTGTGTCATACTGCACCTGCATAAATGTTATTGAGAAAAATCTAAGGTTTTCCTGCTCTCCCACCTATGAAATAACACCAACAGCATGTAAAGACCAGCTAAAAGCGTGGCTACCTACAAGTAGGTAAGGCTCAACAAAATCTGGAAGATGTATGAATCCATGTAGGGCTGAGTATCATAGTTATTTTAAGGCTTGTCGTTTCACTTTGCATGACATTTGGCTCTTTCTTTTGGAACCAAGTCTCCTGGTGAGAGCAAGCATTTTTTGGCAGGAGGCTTATGACAGGAGTTTCATTACACACAAAGGCCAATGACCGCATAACAGTTTTGGAAAATGTTGTCCAGGACAATCCATCATGGAACAGTCTTTTGGATCACTTGTTTTGGCTGTCATCCTTCTACTACTACTACAAACCCAAGAAGTACTTCACTTAGTCCCAGATAAAAATGAATGCAAATTTATAAACTCACTAACTAGTAAGTAGCTGGAGAGCTACAGAAAACTGACATGCATGTGTTCCTGATCAGATAATCCAGCAACATTAAGACATCACCAGAACTCTAGGCCTTCAGTCAGATATGCAGCATGACATTTTAACAGGCTTATAAAGACTGTACTTGGGGAAAGAGAGACATAACTTACAGGAGAACTATGAATACATGGAGAAGTAAGCATGTGCACTAGAGATATGTAAAGAGTTTATCAAGTGTTTAGCCTTTTAAAATGCATTTAAATGAAAGGATTATAGGTAGATGAATAAAATTCAAGCTATACTGTTGTCTGATGGGCATTCCCTGTGTGAAAATCACCAAATGAGCCTGAGGAGAATTTAAGGAGGGGTTTCGTGAACTGAAGCATGAAAACATTGAATGGAGGCATGAAAAGTTGCTTTGTCTTCCCATCCCAGTGAAGATCCAGCAGTGAATCTGTGGCAACAACAGCTGGTCAAAGTCTATGGAAAGAGAAGAATGGGGGAAAGGCACAAGAAGGAACAGGGCAGCTGGTGAGGAAAAGGGTAAGGCTCAAGGAGAGAGTGTGTTGAGCGTAACAGGCTGGGTCTGAGAGCTATTGCCAAAGCTCTGCCTGTATTGAATTGCCCTGCTTACTACAGTGGGATGGATTTTCCAATTAGGCTATTATAAACAGGCTTAACAGAATCTGATTTTAAAAGTGACCACTGCCAACAGATTCCCTGAATAAAACATACATTATGGAGTACCAGTATTATTAAGACTGCCTTAAAAGTCCATTATACAACCACATTTTCTGTAGTAAACTGTTTTTTCAACTATTCACCATTCCAACTGAAACGTCTCATGGAAACCTCAATCCATGTTTTCCTTTTCAATAACTTGGCCATTTCTAAGAATGCTACTTTTGTCCCTGGTAAACAAATAAAGCAATGGCTTTTTCTCTGTGACCTCTGCCATGTGGCAGAACCTCAAGTTTTGGCAAAATAATGTTTTTTATGTTAAGAATACATATTTCTCATATCAACCAAATCAGTAATGATTTGCTCGCATTAAGGAAGTTAACAGCAGGGGAAAGATCATGTTTAGCTGGCACATGCTAAGCAGAGACTTGCACTGGAGCTAAATATTCTTGAATGTTACATCTGTGCCAGGCCTGCTCCACTAAAATGATGACAACCTATATTCCAGCCTCTTCCCCCAACTGCAAGTAGCAGGATAGGCTCATATTTAAAAGTTTCACTCCTGCTAAAGATTTTAACAGCTATTGATGGAATGCCACAAGAGTTTCTTAGCTCAATTTTCATGCTTCTGTTGCCTGTGGAGTTAGGGAACACAGAGCAAAGATGTCTAAGTTAGGAAACCGCATTAGCTCAGGGGTAGATCAAAGCAACCAAATCAGTACAGCCCTGTGTCCAGTGGATGTTATGCTCCTGTAGCCATCTGAAAATTAAACATCTAGCCCGAGATGCTGTATCCAAGTCAAATATCACAAGTCACCTAGACTCCAGCCATCATCAGTGGAGAGAAAGGCAAAAGGTGGCCTCTTTCATGCTATATACATGCCTAAAACATAGGAGTATTGACTCTGCAGATGTCTGTTTCTGGTCCTGACTACAAAGATATCTAGGAGAGTATTTTAGATGAGATTCCTAGCTTCTAGACAGCTGCTTTTAGGTGAGATAAAGTCCATCCAAAATGTAAGCCCTATTAGCTCAGGCACAGTGCCTAATTAACTGGCTGTACTCTTTTCCTGAGCTAATGCCAGGCTTAGGTTTCTGCCAGATTAAGTATCTCTTTCCTGAACTACACTCTTCAGAGCAAAGGTGTGCTTAAAGAAACTAGGAAATTACAGTACATGCAAAGACCCAAAGCTTTTCATTATAGAATAGGGTTGCAAAATCAGCTGTTAAAAAAAAGCGTATGAAATTACAGTTCATCAGTGCTGGCTGTCCTGGGTTCAGCTACAGCAGTCATTTTTTCTCCTTCTTAGTAGCTGGTGCAGTGCTGTGGTTTTGACTTTCAGCCTGGGAACAATGCTGATAACACCGATGTTTTTAGTTGTTGCTAAGTAATGTTTACTCTGACCAAGGACTTTCTCAGTCTCATGCTCTGCCAGGGAGGAGGGGAAGCCAGGAGGAAGCAGAGGCAGGACACCTGACCCAAACTGGCCAAAGGGGTATTCCATACCACAGCACGTCATGCCCAGTATATAAACTGGGGAGAGTTACCCGGAAGGCCCAGATCGCTGCTCGGGTCGGGCTGGGTATCGGTCGGCGGGTGGTGAGCGGTTGTGTCCTTTTCCCTTGTTATTCCTCTTATCATTATTATTGGTAGCAGTAGTGGTTTGTATTATACCTTAGTTACTGGAGAGCTGTTATCTCAACCCGTGGGAGTTACATTCCTTTGATCGCCTCCCCATCCCTCCGGGAGCGGGGGGAGGAAGGAAGAGGGGGGGAGTGAGCGAGCGGCTGCGTGGTTCCAAGTTGCCGGCTGGGCTTAAACCACGACACTGGCTTACTTTGGTTCCACCATGTCTTTATAAAGTCTTTAGTCTTGTAATAACATATAAACATGTCATGCATAGACTGGATCTGACACAGAGAAATCACGATGGGATTAAACAGTCACTTGTAAAGCTATATGATAAAGATTTGTAAAGCAAATTATAAAGATTAGCAAAATATCAAATAGACTATAATTAACTGAGCATTGGACAATGCCAGTTAACTTAATATATGTAGAATCCTGTAGAAAAATTACTACATAGTTGTGTAGTTGAGTACTGCATCATTCCTGGAATGGATCAGGAAGTTTTTAGGAAATCACAAAATATTGATGTAGCAAAATGGTTTATGGAGCTGGGTAAGTTCCTAGTTCAACAACATTTTGTAAAGAAAATAAACAAACAAAACCAAAAAACTAACCAAACCAAAACAAAACCTTTAAATATTTTTAAAATGACTAGGTTTTGGGTGTTTTGGAATGGAAAGTAATTCTTTTAATGGGAAATATTTTTTATTTGAAAACTATAGAAAGAACCAACCAAACAAAAAAAACCCCACATCATGTGAAATAAAAGTGAAGTATTTCAACTGATAAAAACTTCCTTTTTGCAGATTTTTAGACCACATTGTTTACTAAGACATTACTTGTTTTCAAGATTTAGCCAGTCAGGAATTACTGCAAGATGTGAAAAGCTTCTTGTTCTGGCCCAGATAATTTAGATAATCTAAATCACAGTTGCACAGACAACTTCAAATTTATCATCTTTTTTTTTTTTTTAATTCCTGTCTTCACAGCCTTAATGTTCTCATATAATTGGGATTTGTTGTGTCCCATGTCTTAAGTATATCTTCCCTAACATCACCTAATTTCATTCATTCTCAGTGTGCAGAGCACAGGCATGATGCGTCTCCAGGCTAGAGCTATCATAGTTCAGGCTAGAATAAAGGCTGCCTTGCTTAGGCACCTGATTTATGCCTCACTTTCAGGCAACTACTGAATGAGTACTCCTAAAGTAAGTGCTTAACTGCCATGTTTAGCTGATGGAGAGGGAGTAGATACCTTTGAAATTGGAACAGATTTCCATCTAGAAGCCTTCTAAAGCTCTCCTGGCTGTACAGGGAACTTAAGCATTCACTTTAGCAGAACAGAGTCATGAAGTATCAAAAATGTAAATGCAACCTGGATGTCTCTGTGAGGCAGGCTAGTTGCAACCTCATAGGGGTCTTTTTGCTTGGTAGTCTCATATATGTTTTACCTAATGCATCATACCTAACAGCACCTGATGAACCCTTACAAGTTCATTAGGAGGTAAATCTTTGCTGTTCCCATTTTGTAAGCAGAGAATTTGAGGCAGTGACAAATGCAATGAAAAGAACGGCTGAATCCCACTTTGTTCATGGGAAAAAGGTTATGGGGACGGCTGGCCCAGACTCACCTTCAAAAGCCTGGTTGACGACTCCAGTTGCTGCCTCTTTGTCTTTGAGGTAGTGGATGAAGGACAGTGGAGAGTGTCTTACCTCTTGCAGTTTGTCTTGAATATAAGAGAAAGTAGGTCTGTTGTGAGGTTCTTGGGCCCAGCATCTTGTCATTAAGTCACATCTGGAAGAAAAAAATTGTCAAAAGGCAAACATTAAAGGTAATATAATCATTCACCTGAACGCTTAGCATTACATCATCTGAGAAGCAAGTCTGGCCTAGATTTTCAACTTCTGAAAAATTTATATGTTGTACAAAGTTTATCATCAGCTGTTGAGGGAAAACCTGATTAAAGATCAGTTGTCAGGAATACTCACTATGAATGCTTCTAATTTTTCACAGAGGAATTTTTGAGATTGGAAACAGCTATAGAATATTTAAAAAAAAAAAATCTGCACCGAAGAAGTCACCAATATTTTCTAAGAGAGCAGACAAGGAGCTGATTCTCTCACAGAAAAAAAAAAAAGAAAAAAAAAAGTTTAAAACCTGAAATGAATCTGAAGCTACCAGCTTTTTTAATCCTTTTTCAATTCACGCTGCCTCAAATTTATGGGAAGTTCAAGGCAAACCCTCAGCACAGAGAGGGTTAATTTAGACTTCTGCCTCCAGACCAAAATAAATAGGAGTAAGTTTTCTCATCAAAGGCAAAAATGGTATGAGTTTCATCAGGGTGCAGGGATCCTAGCCCACCTTGCACAACACTATCTGAACTGTTCAGTGGAAAACTGCCCCTCCTGTTTGTCTAAAGGATAGGGCTGATTTATACTGCTTACTCAAGGTGAGTCCAGGCTGCACAAAACCAAATCCTACAAATGTCAGGGGGAGCCAGGCTGAAAACCAAAACACAGCCAGCACCTGGACATGTTAAATTTTGGGAGTAGGGAGAGGTCTTAGAGTCTTAAAGCCAGAGAGCAGTGTTTAGCAGCCAGTGAAAGGCAGGTTCAGGAAGCTGCTACTGGAATGTGGAGTATTCATCTCTAAGCCCTAAGTTCAAATCCTCCCCTGACAAAAAGCCTCCCAGACCTGCTGCAATGTGATACCAGGCGTTACTGAGTTATGTGAAATGAATTGGCTTGCTCAGATCCTTGCTTATCGGTCTTAAAAAGGAGGCTGCTGTCCTTCACCACAATTGGGTATTTTACAAAAGCCTTCATGACAGGTGGGAAAAATCTCTTGGCTTCTGATTTTTCAATGATACTTTTCACTAAAATATTGGTGTTGGGTGAGAAATGTGAGTTTCAAGACCACTTTTCATTGACCTGTATTGTGGTTGTAGAGCTGGACAAAGTGATTCTGTTTTTTGAGCAGATCCAGTGAAATCTTGAAAATTCATGTTAAGAATCTAAAAAGTGGTAGTGACTTCCAAAAGCTCTGAATCACTTCACTTGCTTACTTTCAGGTGTACTGGTTATTGATGACACTGGAAATATAGATGGAAAATTACTGAATAGGACTCAAAATTAGGTGAAATAACTCTGGCTTTCCTTCTGCTGCCAGTAAAGTGTCTGGATCACATTGAATTTCAAAGCCAGCCTTGGACGCTGGAAGCCAAACAATCTGCTTTCTGGTCATGTTGGTCAGTAGGATAACCAAGTAAAAACATGAGTTCAGGTGCTGTGCTCCAGGTTAGCACTTGGGCTCCCATGAGCAGAGCTTTGTGTCAGGTGTAGCAATAAAGTAAGTAAAAGAGCTGGCTGAATACACTGCTCCTCTAACAGTAAGAAACAGACAGCCACAGGCCAACAGAGGGAGAAAGAAACAAAAAATAAGACGTAAGTCATAGACACATGGAATGGTTTGGGTTGGAAGGAACCTTAAAGACCTGCCATGGGCAGGGACACCTTCCGCTAGAGCAGGTTGCTCAAAGCGCCATCCAACCTGGCCTTGAACACTGCCAGGGATGGGGCAGCCACAGCTTCTCTGGACAACCTGTGCCAGTGTCTCACCACCCTAATCACAAAAAAATTCTTCCTTATATAAAACCTAAATCGACATTCTTTTCATTTTTGAAACCTAAACATGACAAATGCGGATTCTGAATATTTTTGTATTCATAAAACCAATCTCTTTCCTAAATAACTCTTCTTTTACTGGACAATCTACTTTATAGAGCCATTCAGCTTGTTATCCCCACTCAATAACAAAAGCCATTTGATATTGAGTGGGTATGCTCACTGCTGCCAAGACATTCAGAATTGGAATTTTCTCTTTTTAATGATATTCCATATTCTTAGTTCCTAAATCAAACTACTTGCCTGTTGGCTTAACATATTAATACCAGATAGAACTGAAACTGTTCATGAAGAATTTCATTCAGCTTGGCTTTAGGTTTCTATTGGCAAAAACTTTCATGCCGTCTCAGAACATATCTGCAAATTTTGCATGGGCAGCTATTTGTGGCATGATAGTTAGCTTTCAAGGCATGTTGTGACATCCAAGGTTTTGAGTCACATGGCACAAACTTTCACTAGCCCAGAAATGCATCAGCATGAGTCCAGTCAAGAGGGTGAAAGTCGGGTTAACATGCCAAGATGTACATGGATGGCAGCTTAAGCACATTCCTTTATTTTGTGGGGAGCCAAACATGGGCTAGCAAGTAGTACATTGCTCTAGTAATGAGGACTAGACTCAGAGGATTCCCCTACTTCATGGAGAAAAGCCTTCCAGGAAGAAATGAAAAATAACAGATCCAAACACAACATCAGTTAAAGGTTTATGTTAGGTTTAAGAACTAGCCTGTGCACCTAAATGTACACCTACACAGCTACGCTTCACAACTGTTTTATCTGGATGGATAATTGGTAACCATATGTCCAGTAGAGTTTCATATGTGGGGCAATAAGAATCTAAGAGTCTGGAAAACTGAAGAATATTCAGATTCTAAGACTGGAGGCTGAAAGTGAACAATACCTGAAATGACCTTTATTGCACAAAAGCTACAGGACATTACCAGTTTTCTCTCACATGAAATGGGAAATATAATTGATGTGGGGATTTTCTTAGAAAGGGAGAAAATTTGTTGGGGTGAAGAGCCCTTGCTTTCATCTGATGCTTCCTGAACACACCTTCTTCTCTCCCACCCTCCAAATCCCTCTAGGAGGACATTCCAGGAACTAAACATCAAAAGCTCTTAGTTAGCAAACTGAAGTTTCCTCATCAAACTCACTTATGTAACTTCGCATGGGAGTGAGCATTTGGTGAGATTGCAGTTTCAAGTCAGCAAGTGGCACATAGCGCTTGTACAAATTCTCCTGACTGTAATCCACAGACTTTCGGGATCTCTGTTAAATTAGCTCGGTTCAGTCCAAATTTTGCCATGCTCTTGCATGCAAACCTCACACCCAGGTAATCTGTGCTAGGTGTGGATCTCTGACTGCAAAAGTGGTGCTATGAATACATCTAATTAATATTTCAATAAGTATGGATCATTTATAGATCCCCAAGCCCTTTTTTCAATTCATTACCATGCTTCACCTGTCCACACTTCTTTGGAGGAAAGCAGATGAGCAGTCCCTGGAGTAACATCTTGTGGAGGG
>NW_009909678.1:71788-72073 GCF_000696875.1 Nestor notabilis | reverse complement strand
GGGGGGAGGGAATTTCTCCCCCCTGCTGAAAAAAAAAACGAAACCCAAAACAAAACAATCCCACTTCCTTAGTGCTTTTACACCCCAAGGTTTCTGTGTCAGCCCTACTTGCCCTTGCAGTGTAAGCCTGCCACAGATTCCTAAACACTTCTCATATGAAGTAGTTTGGCCTTTGAACTCTCTTCCTATCAGTGATGGTTTGTTTTGTCAAATGACAATGAGCAAGTCAAAGTGCTGAGGAGACAATTACTGACTGCTGATGTCCTGATGCAGGTTCAAAACCAC